>NC_143394.1:2856250-3161666 GCF_980474605.1 Leiobunum rupestre
AAACGGTCTCAACTTTTGAACCTAAAATACGTCGCTGCACGTGAGCGAGCCAGGTCATTTTCAGCCAATAGTATGATTCTTTCTTTCCCAGAATGCTTCGCGAACACTCCAAAATCAATTTAGTTTAGGGTGTATTAGGGTTTATCATTCCATTTAATCAGAACGCCAAAATATAAATATGTAAAGGTGATATTCATGAGAAGATGGCGGCCATTGTATCAAATTTATATACCCCTGCACCGTTGCGCGTCACGAGAATACTGTAGAATTTTAGGGGTTTCTTCCAGGGTATCTAACAAGACCCGTTATCTATACTTTTATTAGACTGAAATGTTTATATATTTACTGGGGAACTTTAGTTTAATGCCAAGTCGTGCTCTATCTATAACTATTAACTATTACTATCAGGACTTCGAAATTTTTGGTCTATTTTCTATTTATTTTTCTACGAATTAAAATTTGGGTTTTTACCCGTTGACGAGTTTACATTTCTAAGGACTGAAGTGCCCTCTTAAAGAGAGCAGCCTATTTATAAGTTCCCCTCTGGGAGGGGGTCAAGCTGGGGCTGGCCAGGAGTGCGTGCATAGTGGGCGGCTTAAACCGGGTTTTACCTTGAAATTTTCTAAAGCGCCAGCAACCGGACTATACGTCGCCAGTGCCCATCCACCATCCCGAGCATTGTTACAATATATTAGAACTATTTACAAGAAAATCCGATAGAAAAGAAAGGAAATGAGGGTTTTTTTTTCCACATTTCTTAGTCGATAGCTACGCCGCAAAATTTTCGTTTTGAAAACGAAAACATTTGAGAGAGTTGGCCGTTTTCGGTCTATCGAAATCTGGCAGACTTGGCTGCCTTCCGTCCTGTATCTCCATACAGAAAATGGCCGACGATTACGCCGCCGAACATATTTTACTAAACAGATCGGCGGCGTTTTTGACCGTTATTTTGAATTATCGACTAAGACTAATTTCAAGAATTATTTTTAAGCCAAATTTTTAGAAATTTTACAGACATATTAAACTAAACTTATACAACATTAATTAATACTAAATTTAAATGAACAGTTTTAATTAACAATATTGAATTTTAATTCAAGCGCGTTTTCAACCAATACACCCTTTAGTTCCCTGAACAATGATACTATGGTGTTAGTGGGGTGGAGGGGGATAATGGTACTCTAATTAGCATTGATTCTATGGAAGTTGTGTTTTTTTTTGTTCCCTAATTTGCATGAATGTACAAAGTATAAAATAAATACCATTTTAAAAAATGTTTTGGTTTTAAATGGGGGTAGGGGCTGGGTTCCCGGATTAGCATTTGACAATGATACTATGATGTTTGTTGGGGTGAATGGGTTCCCTAATTACCATTTTACAATGATTCTATTTAAATTGTTTTTCACGAGGGGTTTCGTAATTAGCGTTTTACAATGAGAAGATAAATCCCTACAAATTGATTTATCGATTTCATTTCTACAGGGTGTTACGGATAAGAATACCGAAACTTTATATATGCATTCTATGGGTCTCTATGGGTAAAATATGTCTAATAAACATGGGTCCTAAAGTGCTTCGTTTCACAGATATGGGCTTCCAAAAAACTACCTAAATAAACCGGACACAGCCCTAAATCTGGCAACCAATATTCTTCCTTGAACCAAATGGTTTTCATTAAACTATCAATTGTTTTTCATCCGTGAGGCGAGAAACTTTAATAACAAGTGGCAAAAGTTAATTAATGTACTTTAGAAGTAAAATGAGTTTGTAGACAAATACAAGCCATTTTAATTTATTGATACGATTTTAATTATTAAAATTAAAGATACAAATTTATTGTATTTGTTTGAGTCATCTATTTACAGACTCAAACGACAGTCGATCTGACACCAGTCTTTTAGAAGTCTACTGCTAGTTGAATCTTTGAGCTTCTAACCCATTTTTCTTGAGCCCGTCCATGCAAATGGCTTATATTTGTCTTCAAACTCATTTTACTTATAAAAGGACATTAATGAACTTTTGCCACTTGTTATTCAAGTTTCTCGCCTCACGGATGAAAAACAATTGATAGTTTAATGAAAACCATTTGGTTCAAGGAAGAATATTGTTTGCCAGATTTAAGGCTGTGTCCGGTTTTTTGGGGTAACATTTTAGGAGCCCATATCTCTGAAATGAAGCACTTTAGGACCCCTGTTTATTGGACATTTTTTACTCATAGAGACCCATAGAATGCATATAGAAAGTTTCGGTACTCTTATCCGTAACACCGTGTATAGTTCAAAGAATGCGGTTTAGCCAATACCATAATTATGGACCCGGGGTCCAGATTAATAAAGTGACTCCGAAGCTGCTACTATTCCTTTTCGGTTGATGGACAACTTTCCCCTTTGTTTCATAATACGGTCCGAAATAATGCCCGAACTTCGATATTAAATGACATATACAGTTTAAAAAATTTTAACAAAATGTTTTATTTAGTATTAATTATGAAACTAAAGGGGCGGACTTTGCTATTTTGAAATAAGGGGAGCTTTTTCTAATTTTACGCGTGTCACAAATGTTGAGTTATTTTTGTGGGGAATTGCTTAAAGGAAAAGTCCAGGTTGGGTAAAACTTGGGTCTATTTGAAAGATCATGTTTAAATATACTAAAAAATATCAGTCGCAAAATTGTATCTTTTTTTAATGACGAGAAATTAATTTTTAAACGAGCGAAATTTACCGCGAGGGCCTATAGGTACCCTTTTTTACAATAAAGTTTAACATAATTTTTTAAATAATAAATTATTCCAACTAATAACTTTGCTAGTTTATAAAATTTGATTTAGTCTTGATACGAAAAGAAAACGTAGCGAACGAAAGGAAAACAGAAAAATCTAAAATTGGTACTTAAAAACCGATGTAGCTGGTAGTAGCACCTAATCAATTTACCATTTTAACTCCTCCCCCCCTCCCCGAATTTAAAAATTCCTTACGTTCTCGCGGTATGTGTCCGGCTTGTTTATTCTATTTATACCTGTATTTAACGTACATTTCCGCTCACTGAACTTGTGTTTTGTAAAAATTTTATTTTCGATAGGTACTTAGTTTTGTTATAAACCATATTTAGTCACTTAATATTTATTATTCAGAAATTAAAGTTATGAAAACAATTAAAATAGACATAAGACTAAATTGCAAGGCTAAAATGTCTATTTTATTTTTAAACGAAATCTTGCCACAAGTAACATAAGAACAATTGTGTTAGTAAATTGAACATTTCGCTTTTGTCTCTCCCTTCCGTTTATTGATAATTTGATACTTAATTTAAATTTTAAATAAGTATTCAACCTTTTGGGTTAACTGAAATTTTTACTGCTTATTTTTTGTAAGCGAACGTTTAGGACAAAAAAAATCGGTCCTTTTTAGACTTGACGACTTTTTTGAAGTGACGAACATCTTTCCCTCCAAAACTAACCCAGAAACGCAGCTGGGTCCCCGAACATCGCCTTAATTGGATGTCGATGTGCCCCTCTGGTTGACGAATTACCAATAAAAGTGGGGGAGGTCATGGAGCGGCAACTCAAAGGGGTCACTTTCTTTGGACCCAGCTCTCCTCCCTTTGTTAGTTAGGACCGAACGTTCTAAAAATAAACACATTAGGTTGTAGAAAAGGAGGGTACATAGAGACGGTCAGCGATAAAGGGTAGATATCTTTTCGGAGATCTACGACTTGTACGTGAATATGTTGATACAATAACACCCGGAAATTCCTCCTAAAATCCCCTCTAAACTTCATATACACCAGCGCCATCTTTTGTCGTGGATTTGAAACGCCAAACGACGTTATTAATAGCTAGAGCAAAAGAACTCTCACAAACTAACTTTCGGGATTAACCGATTGAAAACGTTTAAAAATAATCCAAAATTACAATTCCCCATACCACAAAAACAAGTCTTTTATCCACGGACCTACATTGTGTTTTTCCCATCATACTTATAAAAGTAGCCAAATTAGGTGGATATTTTTTGAAACTGGCAACTTTGATCGAATAAAGGAAGTATGAGGGGCCTTTGTGCTTTATCCGTGGATAATCTTGCTATATCCATAGATAAAAATGAAGTATGTTTACATTATGCAATAGATAGTAACTTTTAAAATGTACGAAAACTGTACATTCATTTGATAAAAATATTAATAAACAAACAAATAGATTTATCTGATAGATATGTTAGTTTGTAGCTTGGTATTTTTAAGTATAAAAAATAATTTATACGCGACGTTCTTCATTCGAAAATACGTCTCCGTGGATAACCCTCCGTAGTCATTTTATCTATAGAGACTTGGTCCTCCGTAGCTTTGGCCATGGCCGCCATTGTGGTCATATTTTTCTTACCACAGTAAAAACTATTGAAAAAAACTGTGACGTAGCACTGCCAAGTCCCTATTATTCACGTGTCAGATAATAATTGTTTGAACACTGGATATAGCGTTTATCCGTCATCCATTTGTAAAATAATCTAATGCTAAATGTAGATGTACTTCATTCGTAAAATGATTATCCAATGAACAAATTATTCGAATGTTATCTGGTTTTATCTATATACATCTTGTCCGTAATTCCGAGCCCTACATTAAAGTAGCTAATGTTATAAGTTGCGTTCGTCTCGAGTCGCGGTCGTTTCAAGTGGCGAGTTGTTTGAGAGTCGAGTGTTTCAATACTCTCGCGTTTCTGAGGTCACGCTCGTTTCGAAGAACGAGTTGTTCGAGAGTAGAGTGTTTCGATTACAGGGCGTTTCGGGTCACGCTCGTTTCGAAGGACGAGTTGTTCGAGAGTAGAGTGTTTCGATTCCAGGGCGTTTCGGGTCGCGCTCGTTTCGAACAACTCGTGCTTCGAAACGAGCGCGACCCGAAACGCCCTGGAATCGAAACACTCTACTCTCGAACAACTCGTCCTTCGAAACGAGCGCAACCCGAAACGCCCTGGAATCGAAACAGTTTACTCTCGAACAACTCGTCCTTCGAAACGAGCGCGACCCGAAACGCCCTGGAATCGAAACACTCTACTCTCGAACAACTCGATTCCAGGGCGTTTCGGGTCGCGCTCGTTTCGAAGCACGAGTTGTTCGAGAGTAGAGTGTTTCGATTCCAGGGCGTTTCGGGTCGCGCTCGTTTCGAAGGACGAGTTGTTCGAGAGTAGAGTGTTTCGATTCCAGGGCGTTTCATGTCGCGCTCGTTTCGAGGGACGAGTTGTTCGAGAATAGAGTGTTTCGCTTCTTGCGTGTTGCAAATGTTGCACGTTTCGAGTAACTTTGATGTGCAATTTATGAATTAAATACGTTTAAAATAATTCGGTTAGTGTGAAACGCGCGTTTCGAATTTTGTCCGCTTTAGCGCGCCATAGAAAAGCGGAGGGGGCAGGCTTACCTCGAAGTTGTTGCGTTAAACTCCGACCCTCGAAAAATGCGAATATTTAAATATTAACTTTGATAAAAAACTGCATAGCCTACTAGATAGATGGCTAACCACTTCCCGTAATCGGTGTACACCCTAACTGTAATGATTACGAAATCTTCTGTAATATTTCTTACTCATTCGTAATCCCGTAATCATTTGAAATCTTCGTCCTCATCTGTAAGCACCCGAAATCATTAGGAAATCACGTGTACTGATCTGTAATAACGTGTAATTATTTGTAATATCACGTTATCATCTTTAACCCCGCGTATTCATTGGCATTCTCCCGTACTCAATTACTCATCTGTAACAATTTTAAAGTTTTGGGTTGCCTGTGCAGTGTGTACTCATCGTAAGCATTCTGTACTCATCGTAATCAATCGGTATTCATCATAATCATGTCTACTCAATACTCATCGTAATCATGTGTACTCATCGTAATCATGTGTACTCATCGTAATCATGTGTACTCATCGTAATCATGTGTACTCATCGTAATCATGTGTACTCATCGTAATCATGTGTACTCATCGTAATCATGTGTACTCATCGTAATCATGTGTACTCATCGTAATCATCTGTACTTATTGCGTAATCATGTGTACTCATCTGTACTCATTCCTGATTACGTAATCGGTGTACAGGCTAACTCTTACTGGTTAGCCCCTCGACTGTCTCTTAAGCGTATCTAAGATATTTGACTTACTTGCCCGTAGTCATACGTTCTAAAAAGCCTCACTCGGTAGCGAAAAAGTGCCGAAAATTGTAAATTTTCGTTCCCTCAACCAGCCTGGCAACCCCCCACCATTTTATTGCCCAACAATTATCACCTCCATGTCTTTCTCAAAACAGTTTTTCGGGAATCAAACCGGCGGGCAAAATTTATAGTAAATTAACACACCCTTTATTCGAGAAAAATGATTTACGAAATAGAAGCAAACGTAAATGATTATTAGCTAAGCCTAAGTTTTTCTATGAATGCTAAAGATAACAATTGTTTAGTAATAAGTTATTGACTGAATGCTTAAGATAATTTATTGAAATATTAGATAAGAACTTAAGGATTTAAATTTTCTGTGTATGGTTGTGAAAAAAAAATTTAATTCAACTAGAAATGAAGAAATTTCTTACCACCGTTTTCCACCAAATAAAAATTTGAGATTAGCTTGGTTATCCAAATGCCATGTAACTCCCGTAATAAATATAAATCCCAAATATCCTCATATTTGCTCCGATCATTTTACACCCGATGATTTTGAAAGAGACATTATGTTTGAACTCATGAGTGCAAAACCTAAAATATTTTAAAAGAATACTCCGTTCGACCCGTAAACTTGCCATGGAAAGATTCCTCATGTCAGTCAACATTAGCTTTGGAGAGGAGTTCATAAGAACCGGTCTGAGAATATAAACTGAGAATATCCTGACTCGAACTGAAGCATCTGAAAATGATCTGGATATCTCAATACCAAACTGTGTTAATGAGCTTTCGGAAAAAGTACCTTGCTTGTAAGTGATATGAAATTAATACCCCCTGAATTGGCAATTAGAAAGAATTAAAGAAGTGTCCCTCCTTACTCGCTGAAGATCCCAGTCAGTCAACATTACGCTAATATCTAATTTAACAGTTATAAATGAATTGCCAAAGTATTCCTTTTCACTCGTTGATCTACGAATGTCTTTCACACAGTTCGACAGATTAATAATCAGCTAGGCTAATACCCAAGGTATTTAGTGACTTTTAAAGCCATTAATTCAGGTGGCCGGGTTACAGAGTACGCCTATTTCTAAAAATGATCTTGTGTCCCACAGTCCTTGTCACTTAAAACTCACTAAAGATAATCTCACCTGCTAACGCTTCTCAGGATTCTGATAAATTTAAAGATTTTATTCCAGTTCGTTAGCTTTTAGGCTCTGATTCCAAAAGCCCTCCTCTAGTTGGTGATAATCAATATTATAATCGGCGTAATATTTATCGAAGGTATTCATTAAGGTTCGATTCTGACTTTAGATAAATAAACAATGCTCAAGCAGTAGCCGTATCAGAAACGTCTATAAATTCTAAAATCTCTTGTTTGCCTTTTGGTTCACTTTTAAATAGTAGTCAGGGTCAGGGTGTAAATTTTTTTGTTAGTTGATTTTGGAATCGGGGAGAGTTACGAGCCATCCAAAATGAGCAAGTATGATAGCCAGGATAGAATTAACAATGCAATCCCTAAAAAGCAATGCAATTGTAATTTTAATAATGTTTTAGAAAAAAGTAATAAACTAAGAACTAGAAATCAGAAAAAAAAGGGTTGGTGATCTTTATAAAGAAGTGTTTTTGAAAACCAAAAATATAAAAAATTGCAGAGGTGAGCTAATCTCTGAACGAGTCTTAAGCAGAAAATATATTAAAAAATATAAGAATGCAATGAAACGAAATTTAGGTGTTTACTAAATGTCAAGTAAAAATACTTGTGGGAAAGAAGAAAGTTAGTTGGAGTAGTGAGGATAGCGAATGCCTCTGCCCTTAGATAATTAAACAACAGGGTATATTTATATTTGAGACAAAAATGTAAGATACCATTGCCCCATTTATTAACTGTTAAACGGTATGCCGCTGGATTAGATTTCAAATTTCATAACGGAACCTTTTTTCGACACTGGCACTCTCGATCAACTTCGATTCTTCGACTTGAGCTTGAACTGAACTCGGTAATATATTTTCATCCTTGGTTAATTATGTATTTTTTGGGATCTCAATAGTCGCCATTTTACTTAATGCCATGCTTATTGTTTTTAAGTTACTTATGATTAGTCGAGTAAACTTTTGCGGGATTTTTTTTCTTTCTGTTCAAATAAAATTGTCGTCGTCAACCTTAAAAGTCTTTGACACCAGAATTAATCCCAGATCACATTATTGAATTAATTGGGCCACTTAATTGTGTCCAACTAATAGTAAACAAGAAAATTGTATAATTGTATTACGTGAACTGTAACCATTGCCCCCACTTTTTCTATTCACACTTTACAATTTTCTCGCTTGCAATTAGTTCAATACAATTAAGTGGCGCAATAAAATCAATAGTGTGAACTGGACTAAGATTGAGAGCTCAAGTGGCGAACTTGAAGAATTATAGAGAAGAGGATTTTCTTAGTGACGGTAATGGTGTTTCATAGCGTTAAAGGAGTAGAAACTAAATCGAAAACTCGTCTGCTAACAATCGCTAAGACGTATTTTTAACGCAACTAGCGACAATAATTCCTAGATTCGGTGAAACTTGGTGGTTGAAATGTGAAATTCATTGATGCACCATATGCGCGGTATTTTATACTCCCTTTAAAGGGAATATAACCTCAGGTCATTTTTTCGGTTTTTTATGATTTTTAATTTAAACCATTTTGGCGGGAAGTCACTAAACAGCGCCAAAAATATCTAAAGTCAAAGGAGGGAGCGGGAAATGGTCGAAGTTTGGTGTTCCACACCTAAAACCTGAGGTTATATTCCCTTTAAGGCTTTTTAAGCAGAAGTAAATAATGGAAGTGGCCCCTTGGTTGGGTTTGGAGAGGTGTTACCTTTGGGAGATTGACAAGCGCTAGCGAATCACTTTCCTTTATAGAAACAACCGACGTTTCTACAAAGGTTATGGATTTTCGTTCAGTAAAACAACGGTATTTACAACGGTATCTTTGGACAAAGGTATTTATTTATTAAGGGATTTAATTATTAAAATTTAGGCAGGTAAAGTTAGTTGTTAAGTTGTCAAGTAAGTTGTGAAATAGGCAGATAATTGTCAAGTTAGTTGTGAAATAGGCAGAAAGGAAACAGCTGACGTATTTTAATTTCCGTTGCTTACTGTATTACTGTTTAACATTAACATACGAAGTGCCTACACTAATTTCAGCCAAAGAGACAATTTCCATTATGCGGGTACAAAAGGCTAGTATAGTTAATAAATTCAATTTGGCAGCCATACTCTTTCTAAAATATTTGGAAAATAAGATATTACATGTATCATTTGGGGAGACGTAAACTACTAATTTCCACTCAAAATCTCTCGAAAATTGATTAAGTTTGCGTCGTTACGCGGAAAGTCGACCGACGAAAGGCGCAAAAAACGGCCGAGGCTTATAAAACTTTTTTGAGTGAAAATGGATAGTTTACATGCCCCCAAATGATAATATTTTATTTTCCAAATTTTTTGAAACCGTAGAGTTATTTGAACCGAAAACTATGGATACGCCCTCTTTTAACAATCAAAGTCTTAAATAAAATATATTTTATCCCTTTGGAATTATTTGATTTGCTATTATAATACAACACGGAACAGAATCGACTCCCAGATTTACGCAATTTCGATTATAGCAGACGCTACAAACACAAGAAATGGCGAGGGAACGTCGGTGCCGCAGCGCCACCTAGAACAGTTTCTGTCGCGAATATTCAATTACCTTAAACTCGTTTTAATATTTACACTAAAAAACCGTAACGCTATGAGAAACCATTACCGTCACTGAGAAAATACTCTTCTGTCAAACTTTTGAAATCTGCCACTAGAAGTCTTAGGCAAGATTATCAAAAAGTCTCTCTATAAAGTAACGCGGCCTTCTAGTTTGAATGTTGGTCTTACGTCACTGTCTTTAGCTTAAAAATATGGCAAATACTTTCAGTGATTTTACTTGTGTCTAGCCCTCTCAAATAAAGTTATTTTTGACGATTTATTTGTAAACTACGCAAATCGAAAATAGTTGATTACCAAATATTTAAGCCCTATTTTATTTTTAAACTAAATTTATTTGAAATGATTAGACAAAACAGATATTTTTGACTTTTTATTTATAAACTGTTTTAATTAAAAAAATATTTTAGTATATTTATTTCAAATACTTTTATTCGATTAAATTATTTGCAACGTTATTTATAAACAACCAATAAAAAAGATTTATTTTATTCGTTATTCAACAAATGATTTTTTGCCCATCTCTGGTCGAGAGTTCGCATTATGTGAGTGCATACCAATTTGGTGAAAAGACGATGAATGATGCAACTAACAGCGATCGGACGAATACTTCCATCTTTCTTCTCGAGAGCGCATAAGGAGGCGCCATACAAAATAGAGCAGATTTGAGCGATTTGAGCAAACATTCGCCAGACACACCAGCACCCGGTCCAATTAAGTCCTTTAAGTGCTGAGGGCTCAAACAGTCTGGGCCACAGGCTGAGCCAGCCGGGAACGACTGGATCGCGGAACAAACCATGTTTTCCATCACATTAGGTCGTGGGAGGGAAGAGAGATCCTCCGCTTCGAAAGAAAAATCATCCTGGTCCTTTCCGGAAGGGTGTTTATTTTGGAGAACGTCGAAAGTTTTGGCGTCGTTAGGAGATAAAGAGTCTTCGGAAGAGATAACGCCGTCGGAGAGCTTGGCCTCAACAATTTTTCCAACATCATGTGCTTCAGTTTGATCATGACTACCATGCCGTCATGGGTAGTAGATTTAAGTTACGGGGATATAATTGTGCCGAGTAAAGATTTTAAAAGTGATGCATTTAAATTTCAATCTCGTTTTTTGGATTATTATAAACAAAAATAAATTAAAATTGGATCAAATTATGTAGTATAGTGAGAAAAGGGCTGTAAATAATTTACCAAATGAAATTATGCCATTATCCACCAAATACCCACGATAAATTGTATTAGAATGAGATATTTGAATATTAAGACTAAGAGAGAAAAAACAAGAAAACTGAAAAACTAGTCAAGTTATTTTAAATACATTTCTGGGTAATTAAGAACAAAACGTGCCTTATTTTAAAATAACTCAAAATGTTTTTATTTCATTTCGAGAACTGTTTTTTTTGTATAAAAGTGAGGACTCTCCATAGAATGATATATTTAAATATTTAGACCATAGTGAAACCCAATTTTATTTTATTTCTAAATGAACTCCCAATTTAAGTTTATTTCCAAATGAAATCCCAATTTAAGTTTATTTCCAAATGAAATCCCAATTTAATTTTATTTCTATATAAGTCCCAATTTAATTTAATTTTATATATAAAGTCTAAGTTTAATTTAATTTCTAAATAAACTCCCAATTTAAGTTTATTTCCAAATGAAATCCCAATTTAAGTTTATTTCCAAATGAAATCCCAATTTAAGTTTATTTCCAAATGAAATCCCAATTTAATTTTATTTCTATATAAGTCCCAATTTAATTTTATTTCTATAAAAAGACCCAAATTAAGTTTATTTCTATATATAGTCTCAATTTAATTGTATTTCAATAAAAAGTCCCATTTTAAGTTTATTTCTATATAAATTCCCAATTTAATTTTATTTCTATAAAAGTCCCAATTTAAGTTTATTTCTATAAAAGTCCCAATTTAAGTTTATTTCTATATAAATTCCCAATTTAATTTTATTTCTATAAAACTCCCAATTTTAGTTTATTTCTATAAAAGTCCCAATTTAAATTTATTTCTATATCAAGTTCCAATGTAATTTTTATTTCTATATAATCCCAAAATATTTATATTCAACCACTTTTTCAACGAAAAACATACAAAGTTCACGCTACGAATAAGATGACCTAAAAACACTGCGTCCACCATCAACCATTTACGTCACTCGCGCGAGAGCGAGGAGAATAAGATACATCGTCCTACATTTTTTCAGGCGATGTGCCAGAAATAATCGAGAATGATCCCTCGTGCCTATTTACGTCCTAAACGCTAGCTTAACATTTAACTTTTCAGGTTATCCTCTGTCGAAACAGATGATATCCAACCATAATAGCCTGTCTTTTTTTATCCACTTTATGGTATATTATTTAAATATTTAATTAAAATTAAAACTCCAAAATGGCGTCGGTACTGTCTTCAAGATGCCAAAATATCGCCCAAGATGATCCGTCAGTTAAGTACATTTTGGAAAGTCTTAAAAATCCGTACGACAAGGAGAGAAATCCCAATGTAATTTTACAATGCGTTTCTTTCAAGATATTTAAATGTAATCTAAGATAAATCATCGATATGCTTCCCTGGCACTTTTCAGGGTTTCGTGAACATGGGCACAGCTGTAAATGGACTTACTCTAGATTTAATAGCCGAAAAGGCAAGTTATTCTCTTTTCCTCATATTTAATTAGCATGCTTTGTTAGAAATAATTCTAATATTATTAATTAATATTATACATTATTATTTATAATATTATAGGAGCTGTTGGCTCGCGTGGCATGAAGGGCTTGCCACCACCCTCCTACGCATTGTAACCCTGCCACCTGAATTAATGGCTTTAAAAGTCGCTTGATGACTTAGGCCTAAGGTGGTGCCTTGGATATTAGCCTAGCTGATTATTATATAATAATAATAATATGTAATATTTATTTAATTATTAGAACATTATTGAAACTTTCTTTTACACAGAACATACAATTATAGTGGACTGTAAATGCAAATTCTGCGTTATTGATTAAAATATTTCTTTGTAATTTAAAGCTTAAATAACTTTCTGTCTAGGATAGGTTGTTTGTATTGCTGTTACCTACATGTAAATATTTTATTGCTTATTGTAAATGTAGTTCGCGAATGCCATTTTTTAAATTTCCTCTACTTCACGTTTTTAATTCGCTTCACAGATTCAGAGCACAATACAGTTCACTTTAAAAATAATCAAAAATAATCAGCTGGCTAATACCTAAGTCCTCTAGCGCCCTTTAAAGCCATTAATTCAGGTGGCCGGGTTATATTTCGTAGGAGGGTGGTGGCAAGTGCTTCAAGCCACACTAGCCAACAGCTCCCTAAACTTACTTTGCCTTTCCTAGTACATATTTTAGTATTTAACTCTCGTTAATGTCACGAATTCAAGGCGCAATAAGTGTAATCAGGAGATTATGTGTATACACTTGGAATGTCTAATGTTGAATTGCCACCGTGTTGCGAGTTCTAAGACGTAGTTCGTACGCTAATATTACTAATTTTTTTTTATATTTGGGGGGAATGACAATGTTGAGCGCTTCGTTCGCTCATGCTCTAAAAAATCAAATCAGTGCGGTACCTCATTGGTTCCCTTAAACTCACTCGAGATTTAATGCTCGTGTATTAAAGCAGGCGAAGAGTGCCACATAGGCTTTTGTTATTTTTTTGAGCTTGTCCTTGGGGACTCGAAGTGTGAACAGCCCGGCGTAGTCGACTGCGGAGTTAACGAATGCCCGTGCAGGATTCCCCTTGGAGATGACAAATTAACCATTAATTGGTTGGCAGTAGTGGCTTGTTGCCGAACGCATCGAACACAACAAGGAACATGGAAGCGGACTGCGTCTTATTTTCCCATGATCGAGAAACGTTGTCGAAGAACTGCGATGAGAAGCTGAGAACCGCCATGCAACTGCTTGATCAATGTGCTCGCGATTAATGACCAGGGTGGTTAGCTTGTTCCTTCTTGGCAGCAGTATTGGATGTTTTTTTGTCTCGAGATATATTTGCGTGTGCAAGGCAAACTCTTATTCTAATTATTTCATTGATATCCAGAAATGGATATAATGGTCGGAGTTGGCATTTTGATGACAGATCTTTGCTCTGACGTGGGCACTCATATTTTGCGATTTTCTTTTATTTTTGTGCTCTTCCAATCCATTGTACAAGAGCTGCTTCTCGTTCTTTTGTTGTCATCGAGCCCACGAGTCTCGCTTCTTGATTTGTTAATCACGTTGACTAGAGTACGCAGTGAAGAATATTTTGAGGGACTGGAATTGTCCATTTGACAATGAGCTGTGACTTTTCTCATAAGCTTGAATTCAAGACGGAAGTATCGCCTTTCGGTTGGTTGTTAGTCTTTAGCCACTATGAGCCATGCCACCATAATGAATGTCGTGGTAATTCATTCGCATAAAGTCTACGGGATGCGCAATCAGCAGGGTTGGTTTATCCCGAAACATGACAACAGTGTTCAGTGGGTAATTTTTATTTAGCTTCACAGACTATTGGCCACAAAGATCTTCTAGAGATGTAGTGGCTATGTTACCCAGGCCAAGACAATAGTGGAGTCCGCCCTACAGCAGACCTCGGAAATTTTATCCTTCACTGAATTTTCATTAGACACAAAGCTCCAATCTAGGTAGAGTGGTTTTCTTTAGCAGTGCAACTCTTGTTTTTGCGGTGATCAGTTGTATGAGTATTTGTCCATCATTGAAAATAGTTTTCAGAAAGACTGCGGCAGCGAATGTTTTTTCGGAAGGATCGTAGAATCCACCCCAGTTCTGTTCTTGAACATTTGATAGCGATGTATAGCGTCGTATAGTTAGCTTCTTGATCTTGGGGAGCTATGCTCTGAGCGATTGCCATTTGTCAATTAGCTGAGATGGCAGTTGCTCGTCCAATCTATTTTTAAAGTTGCCACATCTCTTGAAGCAGTATTTTTGCAAGAATAGTGATCGGCACCATTAATTAATAGTTAAAATAAAAAATTCAACTGGCGACAAATTTTTCAGCGGCAAAAATTTACAATTCCAGTTATGGAAGCTGTAGAATAGACTCCTTTAATAACAGCTTTCCAAGATATTTCTTTAAAGAAATTGAAGTTAATAACAAGTCCGCCCTGCCTTTTCCCCAAATTGATATCGTGACAGCGAGGACTTTTGACTATTGATTCCCCATTTACATTTCCTATTTCTTGGCGCAGCTTGCTCGTGGGTGTAGCTTATTTTCGTTGTCATGATAATGATAATATGTCAGCCTATGGTGGCCCCAAGATTATCTGTACAACAGAATTGTGTAGTGATTTGTTTCGTGATCTGTGACGTAGGATAATGGCATGGGGACTGTTTTAAGGTGGGGCTTAGCTTAGCCTATGACGCTACGAGAAAGCACCTAATACCGTACGATATGTCTGGCCACTACTCTTGAATATAAAAAATAGGTGCAACGATTTACCTTTCATAGGAAAGCATATATCACTGTTTGGGCTTTATAGCTGTAAAAAAATTCTATCAAGGCAAAACAACCACCCAAAAATTAGGGTAACGCATAGTTAACCCTTCTTTGGAAAATTTCGCGGGACACTTACTCAGAGTGCGTAACACTTACGTAAAGGTTCGCATACATTTCTGTTGGGGTTCTAGTAAAAGAACCAAATCGTGACCAATTAGTTGTAACTGTAGGAACATAGTTTGTAAAATAGAGATTTGTTTTATAAGTATTTTGTAAAATTAACGGTAATGATAGGATGTCCTAATCGATAATTATTGAATGTGTCGCATATTATGGCGACAATGATGACGAAAACAACAACAACAACTAGTTCTACTACTACTACAACCACAACCACCACTACTACTGCTACTACACATTTAACAATAGTCCAACTAGAATATATTTCGTGAAAAATAATAATCTTTTGAAATTGTTATGATTTGACTATAAAAGATTGCAATTATTTGACGTTACAGTTTTCGAAGATCAGGAAAATAATTTAGACCGTTATAGATTTAAATCGATTTAAATCTGAAACTATATTTCATACATCTCAAATCCACCGCTTTCTATCTGCACTGTAATAGGTTCTAGATACCATAATAATTACTGTTAGCAGTGTATGGAGTCATGTAGACAGGACACATCATCTAGTCAGAAAAGTACGAAACTTAAAAACCAATTATCGCGCGCTGGTCCTACGCCTTGGCTCCCTGAACGTGTTCACTATGATGACGAGGCAAACAGCACATATGAGATCTAATGACTTAGTCTGAAGTCGACTAAAATATTCGGTAATTATACATAAGACTCAGTAAAACTATAGCAGGCCTGTGGAATATAGGGAAGTGAGCATTGCTTACGTATGAATACAGCAAACAGTTTCTTGAGCAAAATGTTCGAATAATTAGAGACTATCAAAAATGCCTTTATTTAGACTTGGAGAGAATGGCTAGGTTGAGCCAATTTTTACCGTTGCTCCCAAACTCATTCATGGTCGACGGGTAAGCTAATTCCCTCAGAAATGCAAATCAGTGCGTTATCTCATTGGTTCCCCAAAACCAGAGTCTTCCGACGCGATTGAAGCACACGCCGGTGACGTTTTTCCTTCCCCCTCTCTGTTAGGAAATTCAAAATTATGGCCGCGGATGGCCTCAAAATATTCATTCTTGATAAATATGAATACAGTTTTGCCATTATTTAATAGATTTCGTATTAATAGAATTCTTACGTTTTTTTAAAGTTGCTGAAAGAGGATGTTTTTAAATCGGCGTTCTTGTCGGAAAATTCGGAGGAAAACTACAACATGTACGATTACTTTCAAGAGGAAGGCATTCCACGGTTATTACCCTACATGAAAATTTTATGGCTCTGATTTGAGTTTTGACTAATGTTTTGTGGTTTGCAGGCTTCGAAAGGCCGCTGCCAATTTCTTAGTGAAGTTCTTCGACGCTCAAAATGTTGATCCCGATTGTGTGAGATAATTTTTCTAACTCGCGTTAATTACTTCGATAACTAGCAGTACTACCCTATTAAAAGTTTGATTACAACGGAAATTAGCGTTAACTACTTCGATACCTATTGTACTACCCTTTAATAACTGATATTACTATCACACTAAACTTTGACTACTTCCATAACTATCTTACTATCATTAACGACTTCATAACTATCGAACTAAAATTAACGACTTCAGTAACTATCGAACTATCATTAACGTCTTCAATAACTATCGTACTATCATTAATTACTTCAATAACTATCGTACTATCATTTACGACTTCAATAACTATCGTACCATCAATAACGACTTCAATAACTATCGTACTATCATAAACGACTTCAATAACTATCGTACCATCAATAACGACTTCAATAACTATCGTACTATCATTTACGACTTCAATAACTATCGTACCATCAATAACGACTTCAATAACTATCGTACTATCATAAACGACTTCAATAACTATCGTATTATAATTACAAAATTCAATAACTATCGTACTATCATTAACGACTTCAATAATTATCTTACTATCATTAACAACTTCAATAACTATTAAACTATCATTAAGGACTTCCATAATAATAATAATCAGCTAGGCTAATACCCAAGGCACCACCTTAAGCCTTAGTCATCAAGCGACTTTTAAAGCCATTAATTCAGGTGGCCGGGTTACAATGCGTAGGAGGGTGGTGGCAAGCCCTTCACGCCACGTGAGCCAACAGCGGTAAAACAATAGCCCCGCCACCCCCTTTGCCCCCCTTTCTCGACCCCCCTTAATGTACTTTTTAAGGAGATTCCAATGGTGCGAAAATTAATCCCCGCAAAGCATTATTTAAAAAGTTAATAAAAAAATTCCCAAAGACTATACCTTGGCGGCTGACGGCGCCGCGCACTCGTGTTGGATGAGGTAGGACTGATGACGTGAACGATTCTTTAAATTCCTAGATTTTAATACTTTTTGGATAACGTAGGACTGATGACGAAAAAGAAGAAGGCTGAAATGCAAAACAGTACTAACTTTTAAGGGTTGGGATTTTTCCCCGTATTTCAACGCATTTAAGGTTTTTTTAATCATACTATGTCATATTATATGTCTTCTGTGTGATGTTGACTTATACAACGTCGAATGTATTCTAAGTAATGGCGCCTGACAGCGCGGCGCACTCACTTCGCTCGAGCGCTGGGGGCGCGCGGCGCCTCCCCAACCCCATACTAAAAAAGCTATGGGCCATCTATAACGCAACCTAGAGGACAGCACCAAGCCTGACGCATCAAGTATCGTCAACCCGATATTAATACAACTAACCTAATAATATAAATAACCTAACCTATTTTCCCCACCAAAACCCCTAAAATTCGTTGAAATACCGCGAAAATACCGAAAATAGTAAGTTAGTAATGTTTTGCATGTCCACATTTTTCTTTTTCGTCATCAGCCCCACGTTATCCAAAACGCATTAAAATCTAGGAATTTAAAGAATCGTTGAATACGGTTTGGGAAATTTTTCTTTCCTACCTATATAGAAGCCCGCCGTCATTTTAATCCTTTAACAAAAGCTTTGTTTCGGGCACCGTCATTTTAATCCTTAGACCCCACGTCTACTACAGCAGCATATTTCGAAAATATTGTGGTCCTACTGGCACCATCAGCATATTTCGCGAATATTGCAGTCCTACTGGCTCCATTACCACTCCCAATAAATAAAGGCTGATTTTCGACCGGGAAAAAACGGCGCGACGACGAGATCTCTTCGCCACGGAGTGAATTCTACGCCCCGAACCGTTCGGTTCGTACATCTTTAAATTAGAATATCTTTAAAATTAATTATTTGCGGCTTATAATTTTTGCACCATTAGATTCCCCTTAATAAGTACGTTGGTATGGTGTAACTAAAAAGTGGAATCTAGGTGGCGGGGCTATTGTTCAAAATAGCCCCAACGGCTCCTTACACTAACTATTACCGTTAGCCTCAACAAGTTTTTTAAGGAAGGGGAAATAGAAGGGCTCGGGGAAAACCCCTTTAATCAGTGGGGAGAGAACTTGCAAACTCAACGCAAAAGGAATTGTTCCGAGTTTTCACCCAGTGCCACAAGTTGGGATCAAACCGGGCTCCTCTTGCTGCGAGGCGAAAGTGCTAACCACTCCGCCACCCCACAAAGAATAACTATCGCACTATCATTAACGACTTCAATAACTATCGTACTATCATTAACGACTTCAATAACTATCGTACTATCATTAACGACTTCAATAACTATCGTACTATCATTAACGACTTCAATAACTATCGTACTATCATTAACGACTTCAATAGCTATCGTACTATCATTAAAGACTTCAATAGCTATCGTACTATCATTAAAGACTTCAATAGCTATTTTACTATCATTAATTACTTCATAAACTATGATACTATCATTAACGACTTCAATAACTATCGTACTATCATTAATTACTTCAATAACTATCGTACTATCATTAACGACTTCAATAACTATCGTACCATCAATAACGACTTCAATAACTATCGTACTATCATAAACGACTTCAATAACTATCATTCAATCATTAACGACTTTAATAGCTATTTTACTATCATTAAGGACTTCAATAACTATCATACTAACATTAACGATTTCAATAACTTTAGTACCAATGTCCATGATATAGATTACGATCGTACTTTCTATTAACGTTAAAGTTAAAAATAAAAACCACCTATGGACTATAATGCAGTTAAATTACGCCAAAAAGTATAAAAATCCATAATTTCATTTTCCACCAATATCATCTTATTTGGCTTATACCGTGTTGCTAAGTAACGCGTTTCGGATTTTTTTTATGTTTAGTCATAGCTTAGAACTTTTTTCGGTTTAGTAGTCGCAAGGCAGATTCCCCGCGCGGTACTGACGAGCTACAAATTGAAATAGGGCGAAACCAGTCTACCGTTGGAGATTCTGGCTATTTTAATTCCATTTTAATTGGTTTTTGACTAGAAGATCTATTTGGTTCGAGTTTCGCGTTTTAATTTTATTCTCGTAGACCTATTGGTTCGAGTGTTTCGTAAGTTTTATCATTACTTTAAATTTGTTAGGTTTTAACTTTTTCGCCCATTTTTAACATGGACTTTTCTACTTTTTCACGTAATTTAACTATCTATTAACGACTGCCAATTAGGGTCAGATTAATACCCTTATAGTCTTTTCAGAGGATCATTAAATGAGCAGATTTCAGTTATTTTAAACCAAGAATTAATACCGTTATATCTAGTAAACCAGGTTTAAAAATTAACTAAGGTTACTTTATTAAACTTGGTTTGATCCGAGGGGCAGGTCACTTCCTTGATTAACGACGCACCCCTCGAAAGATTAAATCCGGTTTAATCGTGATTATGTTGATTAAATCACGTTTAATCCTGATTAGAATGTTTAAATCTGATTTATTCATGATTAAATGATTAAATCTGATTAAAATGATTAAATCGTGATTAGAATTTAAAACGATAATTAGAATGATTTTATTGGTGATTGGAATGATTATAATTGTGCGTGATTAGAACGAGCGGATTAGAATAATTTAAAATAGAAAAAAATTAGTAACCATTACAATGTTACCTTAATTACTAAGCTGTGATGTTTCATCATGTTTTAAATAAAATGTGATAAGTTAATTTTTCAATCATTTCAGTGAAACACAATTGCAATAGAACCATCAATATTAATAATTAATCGTACTTTAGTTTTGATTTTAATTATAAAATCTCGATTCGACCGATTATATTGATTAAATCGTGAGTAAATGATTAAATCTAATTAAAAAGATTAAATATGATTAAAATGATTAAATCTGATTAAATCCTGATCAAGAAGATTAGATCATGATTAGAATGATTAAATCTCGTTTAAATCGTGATTGGATTGATTAAATGGTGATTAGATTTTTTATCTTTATTACCCTGATTTAATCATTTTACTATGATTAATGATAAAATACGCGAAAAAGTAGATTAGTCCATAATTAAAAGGGATAATATAGCTAAATCCTAAATAAATTTGAAGAAATTAAAAAACTTACTAATAACTCGTACCAATAGGTCCTCGAGCAAACAAAAAACGCGAATCTCGGATCAAATAGATCTTCGAGTAATAAACTACATAAAAACTAAATAAAATAGTCAGAAATTCCAACGGTAGACCTGTTGGAATTTCTGACTATTTTATTTAGATTTTATGTAGTTTATTACTCGAAGATCTATTTGATCCGAGATTCGCGTTTTTTGTTTGCTCGAAGACCTTTCTTACTATGATTAAGACGCACCCAAAATGGAAGTGACCTACCCCTCGGTTTGATCATGGATTATCAGCCTCGTCTGAGTAGGGTATTAGAGGCCTTAAGAACTTAAAACATTTTTTGTACTCGTTCAGGTCTAATTTAACAATAGCATCGCTTTACTGGATATTCCAGGGTGCAAAAATGCAAGGAGTGAAGTTGAACTAGGTTTCAGTTTTGCACTGGTATGATTCATGGTAAATCCGGCGAAGGAAAAGTTTTGTGTCAACGCCAAAATGGTTAATGGTTTATCTAATCCCGCCATAACTATCTTACGACTCCTATAACTATCGTTTTAAAGTTTTACGGATTTTGGTTTTGGCTTAATGGATTTCCCTAACTATCGTATTTTAGATAGCTAAGCATATGGGGCAGTAGCATTATACTCTGAAAACACCCTCGCATACTTACAACGAAAGTTTTTCTACTTATTATTCACAAAACCGAAATATAGATGGCAATCGTGTGTATGAAAAAGTGTCACATAATAGTTAGTGTAGGGAGCTGTTGGCTCGCGTGGCATTGTAACCCGGCCACCTGTTACTTGATCACGCACAAGCAACATTGCTTATGTGGTCGAAGGTGGTGCCTTGGGTATTAGCTCTATTTAAAAAAAAAAAAATCCAAGCCGACGAATTTTCGTTACAAAGTATGCGACGGTGAAGACTAGAATCTCTGCAGCCCCATATTCTCAGGTAAATGAAATTATTCTTACAACTACCCTGTAACGAGTTCCTTGACTATCGCCCTAAATTTTAACCACTTCTATTGTAGACAAGTTGCATAAACTAACTAACAATGTAAGTCACCATCTAGCGATACCACGAATGAGTTACGGGTGCTCGCTTCTTTATTATTCATCGTCGTACGCTTTTATTTATTTTAGAATAGTTCAGTGTTAAAGAAAGCGAGCATCCATAATGGGATTATAAATATTTTCTTTTAAAAACCATAAGGTATTTTGTGAACTCGTGATATAGGTCAACTATTTTCAGATATGTTTCGCAACTGGAACGTTTTGCTGTTGGGACGTGCTGGCTCACTTCATTGGCGATCCTGGTGGTACTCTTTAAAATTAATCAAATAAAGTCAGCTGGACATTTCCGCGATTCATATTTTATCGTCATTGTAGATGGTGTCATGTGCGTGACCCCGCAATATGGCATGATCGAAACCATGTTGAAAAACCGATCATTACTAGAAATGTGGCCAATACCACTTACAAGTCAAGTACTGAAATTTGAAACATTCTTTGACTTTTAAATGCACTTTTATTTTGTGGCAAAGGCTTAATTATATGGTTTAATGTTTGCAGAATAAGTATAAATTAACTCTAGAACACGTTGAAAATTCCTACGAAAGGGCTATTCGAAAGGTTTGTGAAAATGATTTTCGCCTCAGAGCCAGCAGTTTTCTAAGCAGACGTCCGACCACGTTAGGGGTATTAAAAACTAGTTAGTCGTCTGCTTAAGATGGTCGCGCACTCTGGGGCATCCCAAGTTGCAAAATTCCCAGCCAGGAATCCCCACTGTAATGGTGAAATCGCTTTTTAGGGAATGAAAATTTGTTGCTTAGTTCTACTCAATCCAGGAAACCCAATAGGACGCATTTACGGGGAGCCCTTACTTCGGGATATTATGGACTTTTGCGCGAAGTAATTATATTTTCAGCTCTTAAACATTTGTTTTAACTAGTGTTGTTTAATTTCTTTTCAGGGTGAAAATTCACATTGTCATTGATGAAATTTATGCCAATAGCATTTTCCGAAACAAAGATAAATTCAAAAGCGTTTTAAGTTTCAAAGATATTCCAGATCCAAATAGAACACATATGATCTATGGCATCAGCAAAGTTAGTGAGCAAAAATTAAGATTTTGTTTGAATCGTCCGTTTTTCCCTTTCATTAGAATTAGAATGAACCAAATTGGGTCAGGAATAGGACACATAAAGCTATGGTCAGACGACACTTACATTGTTAGTTCTGATGGATATATAATTTTCGTGCTATTTCCGCGGTTCAATAATTTATTCTGATCGACGAGAAATGGTGCGGGTAGAAGTTACCTTAATACACGAATAGGAACATGATATTTTTAATCGGAGGAAATTGTAAAACCAAGTACCCAGAGTTCGGTTACATAAGTAGAGTCTGAAAAACTCAAGCCCCATTATGTCTGCCAGTGGCTAAACGACAGACAAAGATTACTCAAATAAGAGAAATTTCTGACTGGGCCCTAATATCATCTTGAAAAGAAAAAAATCAAGATAGGATTCAATCGATGTTTGTATAAAATAAACTAAATAAATATTAGAAAAATATCATGTACCATCGCAGCAGCAAAACCAAAACTCCGGTGACGACTCTAGCAAGTGCAACAGCAAATCCGGAACTCCGGTGGCGACTCTAGCAAGTGCAACAGGAAATCCGAAACTCCGGTGGCGACTGTAGCAAAAGCAACAGCAAATCCGGAACTCCGGCGGCGCAAATCCGAAACTCCGAGGGCAACTCTAGAAAGCGCAACAGCAAATCCGAAAATCCAGTGGCAACTCTAGCAAGCGCAACAGCAAATCCAAAAATCCGGTGGCAACTCTAGCAAGCGTAACAGCAAATCCCAAAAACCGGTGGCGACTCTAGCAACCGAAACAGCAAATCCGAAACTCCGGTGACGGCCGGAGTTGCTAGAGCATCAGCTCTCAATCCCACTGCTGTGTGCGAAGTGGCGAGCTGGTCGTACCATTGCTGCACCTTCTGCTGGTTTGAGCGGCTTGCGTCGAGGGTGCGATCATCAGTAGTGGGGTTCTACTACCCATGCTGGTTTTGTCACATGTCCGGGCTTGTGGACGCTGGCGTAGGGCATTCTGATGATAGACCTCCGGTGGTGTGGTTTAAATCTTACCGGTACACCGGGCTATAAATTCTGACACATGTAGCAAGCGCAACAGCAAATCCGAAACTCCGGTAGCAAATCTAGAAAGCGCAACCGCAAATCCGAAACTCTGTTGGCCACTCTAGCAAGCGCAACAGGGAATCCCAAACACCAGTGGCGACTCTAGCAAGCTCAAAAGCAAATCCGGAACTCCAGCGGCGACTCTAGCAAGCGCAACAGGAATTCCCAAACACCGGTGGCAACTCTAGCAAGCGTAAAAGCAAATCCGGAATTCCGGTGGCGACTCTAGCAAGCGCAACAGCAAATCCCAAACACCGGTGGCGACTCTAGCAAGCGCAAAACCAATCCGAAACTCCGGCGGCGACTCTAGCAAGCGCAACAGCAAATCCCAAACAACAGCAGCGACTCTAGCAAGCGCAATAGCAAATCCCAAACACCAGCGGCGACTCTAGCAACAGTGGCGGATCTAGGGGTAGGCCAGGTACAGCCTACCCGTAATTACCTAGGGGGGAAAGGGAGCGGGGCAGAGTGTAACCCCCTTTCTCGCCTTTGGCTTTCGCTGCCGGAAGGGACCAAATATTTTTGGTCGGCTTGCACAAGAAAGAGAAATATTCGTGGAAATGTTTCCCCCGATATAGAATAGAAGAGATAAGGATCAAAAGGCGCATAGCACGGCATACAATAGGGCAACTGCCCCAAGGTTTGTAGAAGCGCTTATCGCAACTGCCCGGGCCCAACCTGTCCAACTAGAAGAGGGGAGAGCCTGGAGAGGGGGGAATGGTTTGTGTCTTTATAATTTTGGGGTTTTACCCGGTTTTCAACACTTTTGCGATATTTCGTGACTCTTTATCTCGACGAGTCGACGATACGGGCCATCTTTCGTTCCATTTCGTTTTGTGTTACAGAACGAGTTAGTAGTCTTATTTTTTGTCTCTCCAGTCGAGTTTAAAATTTTGGCAAGAGCGGAAGAAGAGGTTTAAAGAAGCCTTAATGCGCTTGTCTCAAATTTAAACACTTAGATAATATATCTCAAACCAAAAGCCTTTTTAAAGGCTAATTAGTTATTATTTTAAACAGTCTTTTTGAAGACTATTAGAAGCTACTTTTTGAAACAGCCTAAGCTTTTTTCAAGGGTATTAGTAGCGACTAGCTACTTTTTAGAACAGCTTTTTTCAAGGCTATTAGTAGCGACCAGTTACATTTTGAAACAGCCTTTTTAAGGCTATTTGCACTTTTTTCAAACAGCCTTTTTAGGCTTTTTTTACTTTTTGAAACGGCCTTTTCAAGGCTATTTGTAATTTTGTACTTTTTCAAACGGCCTTTTCAAGGCTATTAGAAGTTACTTTACAAAAAACCCATTTCAAGGCTATTAAAAGTTACCGTTTAAGACGGTCCTTTATAGGGTTTAAGCTCTGACTTCTCCTAGGGCCTCTACGGGCTTTTCAACTATTTGCTCTGGTTAATCATTTTTCGTGGACGGGGAATTTTTTTATTTTTTAAAGCCGCTCAGTCCGCTCTTATAAAGTTCATTTGAAGGGTTAGTTTTAGTGTGGAGATTAAATATGAAAAGATTTAATAACACTCACGCTTCAGGAGCCCAAAAGCGAAAGAAGAGAAAATTAGAACAAAAACAAATTGATTCTCAAAAGGTTTTTCAAAATTAAAACCAATGAAATTATTGAAGCCCAAGAAAAAGCTACAGAACGAAGTGGGCAAGGAGAATTTGTTGAGGATCAATGTATTTCAAACGACTCCGAACCAAAACACGAAGAAATAATTAATAAAAGGGCAAATACTATTGGTGAGATTAACTTGGCGAATTCAATGCTTGACAGTAGATTAGCATTTACTGTTTTATTGAGTAACGACAAACCAGCAAAAGATGAAAATATAGACAAAGCACAGATACCAACAATAAAACCTGTTAAAGATATTAGCTTTAGTAAAGACGATGACCCAGTTCAGCCTAAATTGAAAACATTTCCACAAACCGATTTTAATGGGCAAAAAAGAAGTTTCAATTTAAATTGGTATGATAAATTTCCAATGCTAGAATATTCGGTTGAAAACAACAAGGTGCATTGCTTTTGCTGTCGTCATTTTTCTACTACTAAGAATTCTTTGACTAACGGTTATTCAGACTGGAAAAATACAGACATGAGATTTAAAAAACGCTTTAGCTCAGATAAATCACCCCACATGTTTGCACACGAAAAGTTTCAAATGTATCGTCAGAGTAAAAATAACGGATCAGTCGCGACGAAAATCGATAATCGCGACGTTTTAGCTACGTTGGTTAAAATTGTTTTTCTTTGTGCTCAGCAAGATTTTGCTTTTCGGGGACATAGGGAAATGAGTGATTCGGACAACAGAGGTAACTTTATCGAAATTTTAGAGATGGTTAAGAAGATGTGCCCTGATTTAAAAAATAAATTAGATAAAATGCCCAATAACGCGAAGTACACTAGTTGTATAATTCAGAACGAATTAATTTCTTTGAGTGGTAATATAATTAAAAAATGATAAAATCAGAAATTTATTATTCTGGTGGATACTACTCTGTAATTGCGGAAGAGTCGAGAGATAAAGGTGTATTAGAGCAATTGAGTGTATGCGTCAGATACACTGTTAATGGGGCCGTTAAAGAAAGGTTCATTGGATTTTTAGACCTACACTCATTTGACGCCAAATAAATTTCTTCTGGTATAATTAAAGTTGTTGAAGAAAGTGGACTTTGCATTAACAACTGTGTTTCTCAAAGTTATGATGGTGCGAGTGTTATGTCAGGAAATATAAGTGGTGTAAACATACAAATTCAAACCGTTGTTGGTGGCCCTTATCCCTACATACGCTGTTACGCTCATCGTTTGAATTTAGTTTTAATAGATTGCTGTTCGAAGTTAGGGCCAGTTAGAGAACTTCTTTTACTTCTTCAAGTAATTTACAACTTTCAGTGCAACTCAGTACTTAGATCCGAGGTTTTTTTTAGAATCACAAAGTGCTCTCAATTACAAGGATGTACTGAAAATGCCCCCGAGTTGCCAAACAAGGTGGTCGAGTAAACGAAAAGGGATTAACTACTTCAGAAATAGATTGGATGCCGTATTATTAGGTTTAGACAATATTATTGAAAATGGTAAATCGGAAGAGTCGGCGGAGTGTAGAGAGTACATTTCTCAGTTAGAAAACTTTCAAAACTTGGTACTGTTAATTGCTTTAGACGAGGTTTTAGGAACAACAAATGGTCTTTCGGAATATTTACAAAACTCCAAGTTGGCATATTCACGAGCCGTTGCTTTGTGCAAAGCTACAGTTAGTGAACTTAGAGAAATGAGAACTGATACTAAATTTACTGAAATATGGGACGAAGCTTCCAAGCTTGCCAAAACAGTAAATGTTTCAATACCAGATCCAAAGAGTGAATTTGGTCCAAGGAAAAGGGTAGTTAGTAAGAAATTGAAAGAGTTCATAGTTTACGATAGCTTAGGAAATAGGGAAAATGAAAACATGAACATGAGCCAGAAATTAAAAAGTACATTTTTCGAGATTTTGGATAAATTTAGCGCAGAAATGAATAGAAGGTTGACCGATAACTCTTTTGTATTAAATTATTTATTTTCGTCTGATCCTCAGAGTGTTCAATTTTAAACGAGGCTGATGTTATAAATTTTTGTAATATTTTTGAGAGATTTCAGTTCAATACTAGAGACATTAAAGATGGAATAAACGTTGTTAAACGCCTTATGACAACCGAAAACGTTTTATCAACTCAAGACTGCCACAAGAGTATTTTGGACATCAAGGATGGCTATCCAGAGATTGTGAAGTATTTTAATGTAATTCAGTGTATCCCGGTTTCCAGCGCGGCATGCGAGAGGAGTTTTAGCACCCTTAACAGAATAAAAACTAACACACGAACGACAATGCGAGAAAATCGTCTTTCAAACTTATCTTTGTTATGTCTTAATAGAGATCTAACCAATATTTTGAAAGATAATCCCATGAAAGTTGTTGATGAGTTTTCTAAACAGAACAGAAGAACCGCTTTTTGTTTTTGAATTTTTTTAAATAAATAACTTAATTTGTCTCACTTAGCACATTCAACAATTTTATAAATTTACCATTTAGTTTTTAGAATAATATGTGGTTGAGTGGCCCACTTTTAATATTCAAGCCTACCTTCAAAAAATCCTGGATACGCCACTGTCTAGCAAGTGCAACAGCAAATCCAAAAATCCGGTGGCAACTCTAGCAACCGAAACAGCATATCCCAAACACCGTTGGCGAATCTAGCAACCGAAACAGCAAATCCGAAACTCTGGTGGCAACTCTAGAAAGCGCAACCGCAAATCCGAAAATCCGGTGGCAACTCTAGCAAGCGCAACAGCAAATCCCAAACACCGGTGGCGACTCTAGCAACCGAAACAGCAAATCCGAAACTCCGGTGACGACTCTAGCAAGCACGAAAGCAAATCTGAAACTCTGGTGGCAACTCTAGAAAGCGCAACCGCAAATCCGAAAATCCGGTGGCAACTCTAGAAAGCGCAACAGCAAATCCGAAACTCTGGTGGCAACTCTAGCAAGCGCAACAGCAATTCCGGAACCCCGGCGGCGACTCTAGCAAGCGCAACAGCAAATCCGAAAATCCGGTGGCAACTCTAGAAAGCGCAACAGCAAATCCGAAACTCTGGTGGCAACTCTAGCAAGCGCAACAGCAATTCCGGAACCCCGGCGGCGACTCTAGCAAGTGCAACAGCAAATCCCATACACCAGCGGCGACTCTAGCAAGCGCAACAGCAAATCCCAAACACCGGTGGCGACTCTAGCAAACGCAAAGCCAATCCGGAACTCCGGCGGCGACTCTAGCAAGCGCAACAGCAAATCCCAAACACTGGTGGCGACTCTAGCAAGCGAAAAAGCAAATCCGGAACTCCGCCGGCGACTCTAGCAAGCGCAACAGCAATTCCCAAACACCGGTGGTGACTCTCGCAAAAACTCTTAGACTAAAAATAATAGACAGTGTGAAGTAAAGTTCAGCTGAATTAAAACCAGAAAGCCATGCGAGCTATTTTATACATTTAGGTTATATGAAGATAAAAAATATATATTTGTTAAGTATTTTTAAGCCATAGTTAAAGGGAGGTTTGGAAAATAATTAAGTAGTTCTAAATAGACATACAGTATAAAGATTTACATACCCCCGTACCGTAAGTAAATACATACACAGCTTTTCTTCAGGACTTCGGCTTAACTAAGTTTCGAGTGGGCTTCGTTCACACCCGCAACAAGGGCATTCGAAACGGCTGGACCGCCATAGCTCCGTGCCAAGCCATCGCCTATCCCATCGCCATCTCCACTTGCAAGCTGCTGGAGGATCTGACTTGGTGTGACAGCTTCTTTCAGGAATTCGCTTCGAGGTTACTTAAAAGCTACGAATTCGTCTCCTCGCAACTGACCGCCCTGGACCTCAAGTACATTCACTCAGACGCGGCTTTCTTCATCTGGGTCGACTTCACCAAAGTAAGCTGGATTCCAATATTCAATAATTGTCACCTTCAGATCTAGCTTCGATAATTAAGACTACGTTACCGTTAAGATAGGTAATTGCCTAGGTTCCACAACTTCGAAGGTTTTGGATTCGTTTTTTGGTAAACCTAGACAATTTTTTTTTTACTTCCGTATTTTCGCGATAATGTTTATATTAATTCAGGATAAAGTTTAGCTATTAACTAACATTAATACATATAGAAATTATTTTTTATTATTACGCAAGAATTTATATAATTAGAAGTTTCATTTAAATCAAGGAATACCTCTGCGTATTGTTCCATACCAGAGTGACTGAGAAAAATCATATCACCTCGGGCAGGAATCGAACCTATGAGCTTTGGGTTACCGTCCCAACGCCACTACCATTGGACTACCGAGGCCACGAGTAATCAGGCCTCGGACATCCAATTTAAGAATGCCTCGATCTGGTTCACATTATTGACCCAAAGGTCGTAGGTTCGATTCCTGCCCGAGGTGATATGATTTTTCTAAGTCACTCTGGTATGGAACAATACGCAGAGGTATTCCTTGATTTAAATGAAACTTCAAATTATATAAATTCCTGCGTAATAATAAACAAGTTGGCAAGCCAAAATATACCTCTCCTCGGAAGCATTGTCCCTAGTGGTATTAATTTCTCGAGATGACCCTCAAAGTTATATCTCCCCAATTCAGAGTTATTTACTAATAACGTAATCCCGGTTCAATCCCGCCCGGTATAAAATTTTAATTTGAATTAAAATAATTGAGACGAAACAACCGAGATTAATTTATTCAGAATATTATAAATTAAGTAGTTACAACAGTGAGTTAGACGTACTAAAAAATGCACAATTGACTTTAACCCTATTTACGGTACAAGTTTAGCAGTTAAATATAATACGAAGCCAATTTTAATGAAAGAAATATCTACAGAGGGTATTTGTATTTTTGTCGCTTACGAAATACTTGCCGCATAGTTAACGCTCATTTTATTTCAACGTTCGCCCGATCAAGATACCGTAGATATCTGGTAGTGGACGACTCGTAGACTGTCGGAACCATCCTGTTGACGTTGTGACACATACCGCATGAAAAAGACCAAAACCGTCCAATTTCCAATATCATATAATGACTGCATTAGGAATCGTAGATATCCAAATATCCACACCACCAAAAAACTTATTAACAAGAAGCGAAAAACTTACCATTCACAAAGCACAGAAAGCCACTTGACTAAACGTATATCAATAAATGACCGTAGAGGGAATAGTTAGGGTTCTTTATAAATAAACACAAACGAACCCAATTGATGAACTGCATTAAACATCTTAATCAGCCGAGAAAACGTTTAAAATAAATTACGACCGAGATGAAAACCAGACCAACTCGATATGTTGTTAATAAATGAATTATTAAGCTTGAAAACCAATACGCTAAACCTAATAGATAAGAATATACGACTGAAAAAACTAAATAAATTACAAAAAAACTAACGGGTTCTACCCTTTATCTTATCTGCTGACTGCGCTAAAACAAGATTTGACCATTAAATTTTTTGAAAATGCGACGTATACACTTTGAAGGTTCCGTCAAAAATTATCCTTTCCCAAACGTAAAGGTTCTCAAAACATTAATACACAAAAAATAAGTAAAAAGGTTCCTCCAAAAAATGAACCATTTTGCGGAAGAAGTAAATAATTTTAAAAGAATAAAAGATAAAACAAATATACAACCGCAAAAATAAAACGTCAAATAATAGAAGAAAAAAAATCTTTAACTCCATTCATTAAAAAAACCCTAAACAAAAGTACCAAATTGAAATAAAGCAACTTATTATATTAAACAAGATTAAGTCTTTATAATTTTTTCGTAAAAAAACCACATTAGGCCTTCACAATTTCATTCGTAAAAAAATTCAAGACTTTGTTAACTATTATGCTTACAATGAGTGTCTTATTTGCAGTATAGCTTGAAGTTATCGTTGGTTCTGTGGTAGAGCGCTCGACTGCCTAACTGAACGGCCCGGGTTCGAAACCTGGGTGACGCATTTGTTTTTAATCAAATGAGAAATCGCTAAATTAGAATTTCTTCGATGCAATAATTTAAATCTTCCACGAAATCTTGCTCTATTTCAATTAAACCAAAATTTCATACTCTATTAAATACGCTTTCGATAAAGCTGAAGGTCTAATTTTCAATGAAACGTAATAAGTGTCGGTGGTTCTGTGGTAGAACGTCCGCCTGTCAAACAGGCGGTCTCGGGTTCGAAACCCGCCCGATGCGATCGCAAATTGATACTAAGACGAATACCGTGAACAATTGGTGGAAACCCTGCCATTGGATGTTGAGAGGTAGCATTACACTCAGCACTCGGTCCGTCCCAAAAGTCAATAAGAAAGAGTTGGAGAGATACCACCCGTACATACACACCACAAACTCAACACCCACAAACGTCATAACAATAACACAACATTACCACCCTACACATAACCATTTCAATAGCGAAATATCCAAACCACTGAATTAAACCTGTCGTGACGGCGAGCGTTGACGAAAAAAAGAACCACCCAACCAACCCCGACTGCAAATTAATCCGTTAACGCTCACCGTCCCACGGTGGTTTTGCAAACACGGTTTTTCGACTTTGTTCCCTAATTACTAGCAACTGCGAACGCAGAGATCTCGAGAAACTGCGTACGCAGTGATTATACTTTGCACCGAAAATACGAACGCGTTCGCAGGCCTGACAGACCCACAGACCCACAGACAGACAGACACGGTCGTTGTATAACCCCTCCTAGGGGACTTTGTCCCCTCGGAGAGGTAAAAATAAATTCTCAATGTTATGACTACAGGCTATCAAGGTCCTGTTATAAATTAGTTGACGTAAAATGCTACGGCACCGTCAACAACGGGTTAAATGTATCCTGTCAATAATGTGAACCAGATCGAGTCATTCTTAAATTGGATGTTGTTTGATTGGGTTATTATTATATATCTTTTATTGCATATTTCTGTTAATACAATGTTTATTACTGTGGGTATTTAGATTGACTTTTTCTTGATTCCCACGTATTTTAATTAACTTGTTACTTAGTGGGGTTATTATTATATATTTTTCTATTGGTTATTTTTCTTGTTTGTTGATATAGTGGGGGATAATTCATGTCTACGATTTTTTATTTGCATTGATTTTTACCGACTTTGTTGGGCTGTCGTGGTAAGCCCACGCAGTTATTATTACTACTTTCACTTAGTTTTTGTTTTTGCTTTAACCTTTGTTTTCCGTTTATGCTAGATTGTTTAAGACCTATAAAGCAATGGGTTGGTTATTGTCTTTAAAATAGTTTCTCGCACGTATTTCTAATTTTTGTTGCTTTGTTAATTTAATAGCATTTTTGTTCTAAAGTTGGTTGTCTGTTCTATTGATAGACTCATAGATCGCTTTCCACAGGAAACTTATGATATGTCCTTGCTTTGGTTTTCTGGACGTGGTTTATAAATCCGGAAACTGCACATGTGTAACCTGGCATTTTGGAGAACTAGAACAAAAATATTTAATTCCAAATATAGAGAAATATATAAAAAAAAATTGATTTTGTACTCACCAAAGATAAGCCTTGCCACTTTATATCTTGGTAACGTAGCCGCGGCATGGGCCAATTATCCCATGGCCGCCGCGACTCACGGAAGACGCCGGGAAGAGAGAAAACACGGAGTGGGCCTCATTTTGCGTTTTCTCTTTAGGTGGAACATCTTGGCTGGAACCCAATGACGTCAAAATGAGGGGGGGGGGGCGCTGTCTCTACCCACCATACCGAAACCCGCGGATTTACGTTTTGAAAACCGGCTCCATCAGCCCAAGGGGGGCGCATTAATTGAAATAGCTTCTACTTTTACTCTGTGATTGAGACGCGATAGATTTAGGAAACGGATCTTAATTTAATCAGAACAATTGCTTTTAATGAGCGCAACAGGGAGACTACATCCAAATATACAGAATGTCCGTTACAGCCAAAAATTTGTAAAGGTTTTGTTCGTTCTAAAAAAAACTTAAATCTAAGCCTTTTTCTTTCTCAAAGCACGAGACTCGTGCTCGCTCTTTCTTTTAATTTACGAGACGCGAGCTCGAGATATTCAACAAAACAATATATATATACTAACGTTTAAACAATATTTCTTTACACTCCCCCCCATGAACGATTTTATAGAGTTCATTAATTATTTATCTCTAAGGGGTACAACAAATTAATGGATCTTTTCACGAGAGTTCCATTTGGCAATCGAATTTTGCAGGAGCGGATCTTCTTGTCGCAACCTTCAAACACTTCTTCCACTTTCACTAATTTCCATATCTGTCTAGGCTCATTGTCTCCTTTCAGTAAAGCTACGTCTCCCACGTCTATAACGGCATTCGGACTTGTTTCGTCCAGGTGGTGAACGGATTTTAACTGTAAAAGATATTCGGACTTCCATCTTTTCCAGAAATGGTTCAACACTTGTTGGTGATATCTCCATCTCAATAATGTTTGGTCTCGGGTTAAAGTGCCGGCCGTTACCGGCTCGGAATTTGGGGGTAGAGAAGTTAATCGTTTACCGACCAAAAAATGAGCTGGGGTTAATGCTGTAGGTTCCTCATGGTCGCTTCCTTGGTATGTTAGTGGACGTGAATTAATCACGGCTTCCACCTCTGCTAAGACGGTAGTTACTTCTTCGAATCTGAGTAGAGCGCCGTGTAAAACCTTCTTAAGCGCTGACTTGACGCCTCTCACCATTATTTCATAAAACCCGCCCCACCAAGGAGCCCGCTCCACGATGAACTTCCATTGGACGCCAATCTTACCAAAAAAATCGCTCACGTCCTTTTCTTTTACGCTGTTCCATATGGAAGTTAACTCTTTGTCCGCTCTCTTGAAACTTTTCGCGTTGTCAGAGTAGATGATCTTGCACAGACCTCTTCTAGCTATAAATCTCCGGAGTGCTAAAAGTAATTTTTCCGTACTCATTTCGCTCACCAGCTCCAGATGTACGGCTCTAGTAACTGCGCAAGTCAGGAGACAGATATACGCTTTCTCTCTCACGTCATCTTCACTTCGGATATATAATGGGCCCGCAAAGTCCAACCCTGATGTTTCGAACGCGCTAGACTCCGTAATTCTGTCTCGAGGCAGGGGCGCAGTAACTTCCTTAGCTGATTTTGCTCTCCATTTTCTACATTTCAAGCACGCCGTAATTCTTTTCTTTACTAATTGCCTGTTACGTATAATCCAATACTTTTCTCTAACTTGCGCTAAGGTATTAGCCGTTCCAGAGTGATGGACAATCTCATGCTCGCGGTCGACTATTAAACTGGAGAAGTAATGATCACACGGTAGAATTACAGGATGTTTCTCAGTGTAATCAAACTCTGAAAATTGGAGTCTACCGCCAACCCTAATTAAACCAGCTTCATCCAAGAATGGTTTGAGATTACGAATCGGTGAATTTCTTTTTAGCTCAGTTCCGGCCTTCAAGTCCTTTTGTTCTTCCTGAAAACTTTCAGTTTGAACTCGGCGAATCCAGAATTCTTCAGCGTTCCTTATTTCTTCGGCGTTCAGAGGGATTATCTCGTCCACTTTTACTAACGAATCTCTTTTTTGGTGTTTGCGCAAGTTTTGGAGAAACCTCAGTACCCATCCTGTTACTCTTAGGACTCTTGACAGTCTACTGCGTTGCTTAATATCCAACAGTGGTTCGGTAACTTGCTTTGCCTCGCACACCGTGAGAGCGACCTCTTCATACTTCCTTCTGGTTTCTTCTTCGACCTTTGAAATCTCATCTTCGCCTAATTTCTCTGGTTTGTAGTTCTTGTTACCCCAATTCTTTTCTTTGGCTACAAGCCAAGCAGGTCCATTCCACCAAATCTCGCTGCCTTGTAGATCTTTTAAGGTTTTTCCTCTCGTTAACAAGTCCGCAGGATTCTGAGAACCTGGACAATGATTCCATGAGCCTGGTTCGGCTATCTCTTGTATTTCTTCTACTCTGTTTCCCACGAAAGGTTTCCATTTTCTGGGTGAACCTCTTATCCAGTGAATGACGATTTTCGAATCTGACCAAAAATGGATCTTTTCGTTGTTGATATTCATACACTTACTAACTCTGTTTGTCAGTCGGGCTCCTACTAGAGCTCCCATTAGCTCCAGCCTGGGTAAATTTATCCTCTTTAGCGGTGCAACGCAGGATTTTGAAGTTACAAGACGACTTGATACCTTTCCGTTACTTAATGTGGCTCTTAAATAAACGACCGCTCCAAAGGCGGCTTCACTAGCATCTGAAAAACAGTGTAGTTGCATCTCTACCACAGATATGTCTTCCTCATTGAAAAAACAGAGTCGGGGTGTTGATATAAGTCGTAAATCGGGTAGCTCTGAGCACCATGAGTTCCAAATTTTGGCAAGATCCTGAGGTAACTCGTCGTCCCAAGATCTCTGTTTATCCAGCCACAGCCTTTGGAAAAGCGTCTTCGCTCTGATTGAGAATGGCGTTATTAACCCCAAGGGATCAAATATCCGAGCGGACAGCTGCAAAACGCATCTTTTCGTACTGTCCAACTGTTGTACAAGGGGTAGCAAGGCCTCTACTTCAAAGGAGAAGTTGTCTGTTTCTTCATTCCAGGTCATTCCTAGAACCTTAGATGACAACGAAGCGCTAGGTAAAATCAGGGTTTCTTGATTTTCGCTCGACGTCAATGACTCGTTGAACTTTTTCTTTTCGATACGCTCTCGTAGACCCTTGTCATTAGTATGCCATTTACATAGATCAAAATGTCCCCTTTTAAGGATCTCCTTCGCTTCCTTAACTCTGTCATAGGCCAATAGAGCGTTATCAGCTCCCGAGACAAAATCATCGACGTATCGATCTTCCTTTAGTATCTTACACGTTTCCGGAAATTCATTTCTAAATTGTTCTAGATGTTTATTTAGAACGGCCGCTAGGTGGTATGGACTGCTGTTAACACCAAATAAAACTTTGGTGAATCTAAATATTATGTATTTTTGATTTGGGTCTTCGGTGTTTTCAATCCACAGAAATCTTACAGCGTTTCTGTCTCTTTCGTGTAAGTCGATCTGAAGGAAGGCTTGCTTAATATCGGCGACAATTGCTACTTTCTTTGTTCGAAATTTCACGAGGATTTCAAAGATGTCAGGATTGAGGTTTGGACCGGACATCAAACAGTCGTTTAGCGAATTCTCATTCTTCTTATGGCTCGACGCGTCAAACACAAGACGTACTTTTGTGGTCGCTCTTTCTTCTCTTATAACCGGTTGATGAGGGAGATAATAGAGGGGGTCAATCTCATTTGTCTCTCTCGCGACCCTTTCGATAATTCCGCCCTCTTCGTATTCCTTTAAGGCCTTTTTGTACGCTTCAAATAAGTTGGGATCACGTTTGAATCTTCGAAATAGTCCGGCTAATCTCCACTTCGCCATATCGAAATTGTCCGCCAATTCAGGCATTTCTTCTTTCCACGGGAGGCTGACCTCCCACCTTCCTTTTTTGAATTGAACCGTCTTTTCGAAGAATTCCACGGCGTTCTCGTTCATCGGATCATGGCCACTTTCTTCGGTGTCTCTTATTCCTAGCGATTCTAATTCCCAAAAGCGCTTAAGACTATTTCCCGTTAGTTCTTCTTCTTCGTGGATCATCATAATGGAAACGGGGTCTATATTGACTTTCTCCGCGCAAACTTGCATGTTTCTTATTGTTGTCGGTCCCTGCACGACCCATCCAAATAGGGTGCTCATAGCGAAGAGAACGTCGTTTATTCTTTCGAATCTTCCCGTGTAAATCTTCCCATGCAAGTCTGAACCAATTAGTAACTGTATTTCTCCATTATTGTTGTCGCTTTGGCTTATATCTGCTAGTGGTAAGTTTTTTGATTCTAGGTTCCGTTTAATAGCTTCTCCAGGAACTCGAATTGTAGCCGAGCTGATTTCATCAGATTCCAACGCTTCGATAATGATTTCGGTCTCGTCTACTAGGCTTCTTAACTTTAACTCTACTTTGTTTGTTTTTAGCAGTGTCGGTTTTCTACTTCCGAATGTTTTAATTTTGAGACTCTCTACGCCTGTAGGTTTTAAACCGAGCTTCCGCGCTGTATCTTTCTTTATAAAGGTTCGCTGGCTGCCATTATCCATCAAACATCTGATAAGTTCATTCCCGTTCGGTCCTCTTGCCAGAACTGTAGCGGTTTGGAGAAGTATTTTTTCTTTCGTAGTAGGGTACGAACTTACTGTCCCTACGGATACTTCTTTAACTGTAGTGGCGGTGTTTGTTTTCTCGAACTCGATCTTCTCCCTTCGTCCCTTCTCTTTCTCTTCACACATGGCTGTATGGTGGCGCTTTTGACAGTGGTTACATTTGATCTTAAATCTTAGCCTGCAGAATCGAGAGGAATGTTCCCCTACTAAGCATCGAAAACAACGGTTTTTCTTCTTTAGGATTTCCAACTTCTGCTCTAGTGAAACGTCTTTACATTCTTCCGGCTTATGGGGTTCTTTCTCGCAAAATATACAATTTTCCTTTTGGCCTTCTACACCTGCCATTAAAGCGGATGTCGTGGTGGCTTTTTTGTACTGTTGATTCCTCGATAACTCTCTACTATAGCCTTGATCTTTGCCACTACTGCCGTGGTTGAACGCTCCGTCTTTTCTTCCGCCTTTATTTGTCAACCTTAAAATGCGCTCCCTTCCTTCCAAGTCTCTTTTTATATATTCCATTAATTCTGCTAACTTCCATTTTCCATTCGCTGACGCGCTCTTATTGAATCCTAGCGCTATGTCTTGTGGAATTCTCTTAATTAGCATTGGACACAAAAGTGACGCGCATGCCTCTGGGTCTTGACCTAACGACTCCAAACTACGTAGCTCTACTTGACATGTATTGTATAAATTCCTCAGGCCTACCACGTCTGATGAGCTTTCAACGGACTTTAATTTTAATAGATTTTCAGTGTGGGCATCTATCTGAATTTCTACTTTTCCGTACGTCTCTTTTAATAGCTGGATAGCGATATCATAGTTCCGATCTGATATTTGTAGCCCTTTAATGATGGCTTCCGCGTCTCCTCTAAGGAGTGATGCTAGGTAGTAAAACTTGTTTGCCTTGTCGGGTACGTCCTCGTTGTCGTGTATAGTTGCTTTGTAGTGGTTCCAAAACTTGGACCACTCTGTTGCGTCGCCGTAAAATTTCTTTAATTCCAATGTGGGAAGTTTTACCTTTAACGCGCGATTTCTCGCTGTTCTATAGGAACCGGCTAAACTCGCTGAATCCTTTTCATTTTCTATCGCACTTTCGGCTCTTGTCTTCCATGATATGATTTCGTTTCTGAAGGTTTCAACTTCTCTATACTCTGCAGCTAGGTCGTCCAATGAAATTGCCTCCTCTATTTCTGAGTCCAAGTCTCTTAAGGCGTTTTCTTTTGGCTCCAATTGCCTTACGTTGACTCTCAGTGTTTCCAAATCCATTGGATCGGATTTAAGCGCGCTTTCCATTTCAGACAATATTTCTCCGATAAAGCCTCTGTATACTTCTCTCTTATTCTTTGCTCTTTGGACATCCCCGATGCCTCCTCTGCTTGCCATCCTGATTGATTACCTTACTCTATTTTAATCCGACTTTCCCTAAAATTACTCTAATCTAAAGGTCCCGGGTTTCGGCACCATGAAATAGCTTCTACTTTTACTCTGTGATTGAGACGCGATAGATTTAGGAAACGGATCTTAATTTAATCAGAACAATTGCTTTTAATGAGCGCAACAGGGAGACTACATCCAAATATACAGAATGTCCGTTACAGCCAAAAATTTGTAAAGGTTTTGTTCGTTCTAAAAAAAACTTAAATCTAAGCCTTTTTCTTTCTCAAAGCACGAGACTCGTGCTCGCTCTTTCTTTTAATTTACGAGACGCGAGCTCGAGATATTCAACAAAACAATATATATATACTAACGTTTAAACAATATTTCTTTACATTAATAGAACGAGTTTTGAAGATTTTCCTGAAACGGCTCGGAGAGAGAGAGTGTGACGTCGTACGTGGGAGACTCACATTATTTGGGTAGCTTATTTCTATATGTGCGTGTCTGTCAGAAACCAAAATAATCAGGTAGTGGCTCAAGGACTACCAATTATTATTATTTTTTAATATTTATGATAAATTATATATTAACGGATATATTAGAAACCCAATAAATAATATGTAATTAATTAATGTAGTATAGTTATTCTTATATGATGAATAGAATTCCTATATGATGACATGATGACGTATGTAATGATTTAATATATCTTAAATTATCAAAAACTTTTATTAAAATAACCTCAGATTTATAGATTGTAGATAATTAGTTTAAAATTTATTATGGCTTATCAAAAATTAAAACAGTTTAAAACATTTTATTTAAAAATAAACTAGATAAACTTAACTTCAAATCAATGTACATGTTCATAAGACATAAACCGATTCAACTACATTAATTAACTACTAACTAATTAATTTTAAAAATGCTTTTGACTCAATTTTATCAAATTCATAAACAAAGACATTAAATATGCTTTTAAAAGCTTAATCAGTACTTAAACCATCTTTAAAAATTAACATTTTTATCATTTGGACTTCATTAATAAGATATAAAATGAACAATTACGCTACTTCATTTAATCACCATCTTTTTGATCTTTTCTAGAGGCTTATTGTGTATACTAAGAATGAAATTTTTAAATAACGTAATTATAGGCTTTTGTAACAAAACTATTTTTATAAAACATTTTAAACTCAGTACATATAAGATTTAAACAAACACTTTTAATAGTTTCTAATAATATTACAGTTTAAATGGAATACATAAAGTAAAATATTTTTTTTTAGTTTTCCGCATTTGGTTAAAATATCACAATTTTAAACAATACATTATAAAGTAAAATTTTTTACTTTCTTACATTTTGTTCAAATGTCATTTTTTATCCATTTTTCATAAAATTTACTTTGAGATACAGCTTAATAAAATATGATTTAAAAATGACTAGCAGAAAATTTTGCTAGCTTCTAACAATACAGTTTGGTTTAAACATCACAGTTATTTCTCTCAAATGTAAAAAATTTCACTAAGGCACACATTGCATCAAATGCATACAAGGTACAATGACTTTTATAGAAACCTATAAAAGGTTCTAACATCACAGTTATTTTTTTTATAGAACTTTACATATTAATAGTATACATATGATGAATGTCAGTGGTTACTTTTTATAGTTTTTAACAATCACATAAGTAAAATTCCACTTTTATAAATTTTTCAACATTACTTCTTGTTAATTTTAAACGCACCACGTGAGATAAAACACCATGGCTCAAAAGCTAGCCAGAATTGTCCTTTAAAATAAACTTAAAATTTTTCACCACAAAGTGTTCGTTGTGAGAATATAAATTAATTTTGAAAATTTGATTATGTTGTAATTTTTTTCATTTTTTTCCCTCTGGCTCTATTTTTTTCATTCACTTCCTCTTGGTGCAATTGATTTAAGTAGTTCATTCTTATGATAGTCCTCATTTTCACATAAGAATGAATTAAATCAGAGGGATACAAACATTTTCCATCTCGAAGGATTTTATCAACCACAGATTGTACAATACCCCTTTCATTGCTTAAACTCGTGTTAGCATGCGCATTAAGGAAAAACGATTCATAAACTTTGGCCTCGTTTAATAATGCAATTGAAGGTTTAATTAGTTGGCCGAGAGTCAGTTGGGATACCCACGATGGCAAATTATAATTGTGGTCATTAACTAAATTATTTTCACATTGTAGATCTAAATCTGGATATTTATCGTAATACTTTCTTGCGACCCAACCCGATAAATACTCAAAGCCACCTTCTTCAAATTCTGATAACTCTTTTGGCGTTGGAATCGGTGAAGACTGTGATACCAATTTGGTACTCTTTTTTGGTGGTGATGCGCACGGATTCTTGTTAATTTGCAAATTACTACTTGATTGAGTGATTTCCCAGTCTTCCTTCATTTCAATTATATCTTTGTCATTAAAGGCATTTTTAAATAAATCTGTAATTAAAAACTCTTCTGTTCCTTGAGAAACGGTGTTAGAGTTTCGTTGAACAACTCCTGGATTTTTTCCTAGAATTATAATCTGTATCCTATATAATGCGTTTAATGGTGTAGGATGATCGTCAAGACCACCTCTGGTTCTGAGCTGTGAAAAAAAAATTCCAAACAATCTTGGTTCAGGCGGTGGGTTAGCAAATATTTAATCCCGTATTTTCAACTTAAATCATTATAAAGACCATTTAAAGAATGTATTGATATAATTATTTCTTTTTGGAACATTTGAAGACTATTTTCCGACTTGGCTACACATCTCATTGAGGTCACCATTCATTTTATCCAACGCATTTGACTGTTTTTGAATGTGTATACCAAACCCACATTTCATGTCCTTTTTGTCAGTTTTCTGAAACTGTTGAAAATGTCAAACCAGCTATCGACCATCTCAATAAAATTGGCAAGGTCTAAATAACTTTGAAGTTTCTTAGAATTTTCTAATCGTTTAATAGCCGTAGCAACTGAATGAGAAAGAAGTTCCGCTGCATTCCTTAAATTATGCCTCTCTGTTTTCACACATTCTATGTTACGTTTGCTTAAAGGGAATATAACCTCTGGTATTTCTGTCGCCCTCCAAGGGTTCCAATATCGTCCGCTGCCTCCCATGGCTTTTCACACCTGCGGCGCTGATAATCGCTGATTGTGAAGGGAATAAAGGAAATTGATGGGGTCTTCCATAAAGAACGCGTTGGAGGTTCTATTCCCTTTAACTTTGGACATGCTTGCAATTCTTCACAGTCTAACTTCAAAAGATCTTTAACTGGCTCAATATCAATTTGTCTTCCATCAATTTTAAAGCCAGTGTCAATTAACCAATTTCTTATTAATTTTAGGAGGTATGGTGCATGTGCAAAAATATATATTTTGTCGCTAGGACACGCAGGGTTAAAAAACCATGACTTGTGCACAGATACTCCGAGGGAATTCCACCAGCACATGTTACCACCACCCATATCGTTAACGCACGCTACAACAGTATAACCTGCTTTGTGCAGCTCGTTTACAGCCTCAAATAATATGGCTTTAGTAATTTTTTGGTCAAAACCCAAGTATATGGGTTGTTTCCACGGGGAAAAAAGACTTCTAGCCATAATAACTTGCAACTGGTTGAATCTTCCCAATATTTGATCATGTCTGGCATCATATTCAAAAATTGAACGTACTTTGACTTCGTCGAATGTCATAACTATACGTTTTTCTAATTCAGGCAAGGTTTTACATCTGATGACCATTAAATTTATTAGGTCATGAAGAATTCCGCTTGTGAGATCTAATAGATCTTAAAAGAAATTGATTTGAAAAAATTCAACGGTTATATTGTGTAAATGGGCGCGTGCTTGCTCGGAAGGGATAATCTTATTGGCTAAGACAAATGCGGATAAATATTGCTAAGCCCACGTGATTCTATTTTATTATCAGAATAAATAATTACACGTGCGACGAAAAAATGGGCGATATCATCGAGATTCACGCGTTTTTAATTTAAAAACCCTTCCTTTTGACGGTTTTTATTTTGGAGTGAATAATTTCTTTTAGCGTCTATTTTAAGGGTTGCTATATGTGGCAAAGGAATTCCTCTTCTTTCTCTTAGGTATATATAGGCTCTCTTACTTAAGTAACGAAGTGTAAAAGCATTCGCCAAATCTTCATTACTCCAAGTGACTTTCCTCTTTTCACCTTTGTAGAATTTTTATTTGACTTATAGAGAAAACGTTTTTCAAAACCGATTGGCTTTCGTTATAGTGTTTTTCAAATTTTGACTTTTCTTTGCCAAGTCGTTTTACATCTTTTTTTAAATTAATACTTGAAACTCTTTGCATTGAAAGCTGTGTAGTTAAAATTTTGTTTTTTCACCTTGATTTGATTAGCTGCTTTTTAAGTTGCTGTAGGAATTTGCATACTTTTTGAAACGAGTGAAAGTTTTTCTTGTTTTTCTATAGCCTTTTTATAAATTTTCTTCCATTGTTCTGTCGGGTTGGAATCTTCCAAAATTTTAATAGATTCCGTAGTTGATATATCGAGGTTGGATGAAAAACAAGATTCCGTAATTGAATTATTGAGGTTGGAGGAAAAACTAGATTCAATTATTGACTTATTCGGGTTTGACGAAAAATTAGATTCAATTATTGAATTATTCAGGTTGGATGAGAAAGTATATTCAGCAGTTGAATTATTAATCTGAGGCAAATTACATTCAACAGTTGTACAGTTCAGATTTGAAGAATAACCGGATTCAGCAATCGATGTGTTCAAAATGGATGAAAATATAGAATCATTAATGCTTGATATATTAGATTTCCAAGTAGCCACACGTTCATTTGTATTGAAAATACCAGAAACTTTGTTAAGAGTGAAAATATCAGGAACATCTATGTGATTGGTAATATCAGTAACATCTATGTGATTGGTATAGTATCAGGAACATCTATGTGATTGGTAGTATCAGGAACATCTATGTGATTGGTAGTATCAGGAACATCTATGTGATTGGTAATATCAGGAACATCTATGTGATTGGTAATATCAGGAACATCTATGTGATTGGTAGTATCAGGAACATCTATGTGATTGGTAGTATCAGGAACTTTGGTTTTGATATTTCTCTGAACTTCATTGCGAGTTGGCATACTAGGAACTTCATTGCGAGTTGGCATACTAGGAACTTCATTGCGAGTTGGCATACTAGGAACTTCATTGCGAGTTGGCATACTAAGAACTTCATTGCGAGTTGGCATTTTATAAATTTCAGTAGGGCAGTAGTGATTGTTATTTATTTTCGTGGGAGTGGGACTGTTCTCACTATAAACAGAATTACAATGTTCCGTTATGGTTTTTAGTTTAGAACGTGACAGTCTATTGTCAGAATTTGATTCCATTTGACATCTCACCAGATTTTGACTAGGTACTGCTGTTTTTTTTAAATAATTACGGACTTTCACTTTAAGGATATCTGACCCGAGTTTATTATTTTCATAATCGTCATTTGTGAAATGAGCCAAACAGATTCTTGCATTTTTTATATTTGCAACTGAGCACGAGGACTTCACGAGCCAAAGAGCTTGGATATTTTCATTCTTAGGAAAACAATGATATGAAATGCCTTTATTTTTAGTTTTGGAAATTCCATTTCTACAACCAGGCACGCAGCAACACATTCCTCTAGGCATAACGGAGTTATATCACAGTAATCTTTTTGAAAAAATATATATTATTACATTAAATTATAAAACAATATATATATATACATATATTTTTATTTATTAAACGATACTATATCAAAATCCCAGTAACGTTTTGGAAGACATTTATATAACCCTTAAATACAGCAAGAACCACGTAAGTTAAGTTACGTGGTTTTAGTTTTTAGCCAACTATATTTGCAATAAAGACAAATTAGAATAATCACATATATCTAGATTGCACGTGATAGAAGGTAATATAAATAAAATGTATCCAAGCTATGCCAATGCTATCACTATCAGTAAACTGCTAATATCACTAAATAACTCTTAAGAGTCTTAAAATAGTTTGTTAAATAACAACTAAGACTATACTGTAATACTAATTTTCTTTTTTTACCCTAAATTATACAAAAGGGAAGCATAAAAATATATAATGTACTTACCGCTGACGAATTTAGAAAACTCCTTGGGGTTCAAATTTCAAAATCTTGCCATTATTCACAAACAGGAGAGAATAATGCGGTGCCCATGCTGCAGCTAATAGTGCGTGGTATTATGTAAAAAAAACCTTCTCGTGTGCACGTAAATGAAAGAGTATGGTGAGTGGTACCCAAATTTTCAGAAAAATGAGGAGAATCCGAATATCGATGGTACAACTTTTGGGGGCATGTCTGGGGGGCGGTAGCCCACCCAATAGCTTTTCAGGGATTAATAATTAGTAATTAATTAAGTAATTAATTAATTATTATTTAAATGCTTTAGAACTTATATATATACACTAATTACCACCCTGGTTAAGCAAAACCTAATATATGTTAGGTATTTTAGATAGGGGGCGCTATATACTCCGCCCCCTTCGCACATTTGAAGTTAAATCAGTTTTTGAAATAAACCACGTGATGTAGGGTATCAAATTAAAGCTTATAACCTCAAGACTAACACTATGTAAACTAGAATAACCCTGGGTGTATTTATGCAAAGTATTAAATATAGGTGGCGCGTCAAACCATAACCCCAGATACTTTGATGTCGCCGTTTGGAATATAACCGCACGGTGTAGGGTATCAAATGAAAGCTTTTACGTCAAAAAGTATTATTTTTTAAAATTGTAGTTTCAAGGGGTATACTTAACCAAAATAAAAAGTTCCAGAGCCATAAAGTTAGAAAGGTTAAATGAAACCATGCGTAATTAGCGGGCTCGCATAGAACGGGAGAGAGATAAGCGGGCGAATAAGGCAAAGGTCTCCGGTTATAACACCTAACTGTTACACGAATGAAAAACCAAATTTCAGGGCTATTATTTAGGGTGATGTGGATGGGCAGATCGATAGCGTTTGTTGACTTCGAGAACCTCGATTTATTTAGCAAAGAGTTTCGGTCAGCTAAGGAAACGTTCGTTTTCTGGGGATTGAAATTTATTTTTAAGATGTCACGGGCACCTAAACGTGATAGCTGTGTGTTTTGTAAAAAGGATACCAGAGAAAACCTCGTGGAAAAACCAGCAAATTCTACTTACGAGACTATATCTTCTTTATTGACGAAATATGCAGATCAAGAAGACGTTGACAGCCAAGAACTTCTAAATTTCCTGGATGGAAATGTAACAGTTGAAAACTTAAAGAAGCGAAAGGTAAAGTGGCATTTGACCTGTTATAAAAAATTTTCTCTGAAGTCTCGTGGAAGTCAAATTGAAAAACGTTATCGAGAAAAATTGAAATCTGAAGCTAGCAAAGAGTCTTTAGAGCTAGCCGCTTCTACTGAGAGTGTACCATTGCCCTTTACGAGAAGCAAAACCCCAAAGTACTCTAAACTTCTTTGCTTTTTTTGTGATAACAAAGAAACTAAACGGCACCCTTTACATATTATATCTTATGATTCAAGCGGTGCATCTTTAAGAGAAGCAGTTGAATTAAGTGGGAACGACACATGGAGGGTACGATTAAATGAATGTATAAATGAAACGGACGCACACGCAGTAGATATTATGTATCACTTGCAGTGTTGGTTAAAAAACGTAACTAACGCTTTACGATCCAAGACGTGAATGGCAGCTCCACAGAAAGTTAAAAAGGCGGCAGTGGTAGCTTCGGGCATTGAGTTCCTGATCTTGTTGAAGAGGACTTTGCAAAGAATACAATGAAAGTCATATCTATGGCTGAGCTTTATGCCTTGTACTTAAATATTTGTATTTCAAATGGTCGTGACCAAACTAAAGACGAAATTATGTCAAGAAGGCAACTGAAAGATTTTTTAAAAGATGAAGTACTAGGAATCGAGTTTTCTCAACCAAAACAAAAGCGCTCCTCGGAATTAGTGTCTTTGAGGGGCACTAAAGACACGGCTTTAACCACTTTGAAAGACGAAGATAACCAAGAGTTTCAGGTCAGGAGTCTGTTCAAAGCGTCATCAGTAATACGGAAGTTGATTTTGTCGTCAGAAAAGTGGTGTTTTAATGGGTCTCTTGACATGGAGAGTGACGTAACACCTCAATAAATATTACTTTTTTTTAAATGGTGTATGATCGGAAAAGCTACTCTTAGTTCAAATGAAAAACGCGAAAGCGAAATCAACCAACGATCATTAAGATTGGCTCAGACGCTAATTTTTGAATGTTTATCTCCTCGTCAAGCATCTGTCACGAAATGCCTTTGCAGTTGGGGGTCGGACTATCCATTCACAAGGATTCACGAAGCTCAAAACTAGTTGAAATACTAAGTCATTTAGGAATGAGCGTCAATTATTCAAGAGTAAAAGACGTTGAGAATTTAATAGCTAAAAATGTGCTTTTTAGAATAAACGAAAACGGTGGTATCTATCTTCCACCGAATTTCAAATTTGGAAGAGCAATATCGTTCGCTTTTGACAACTTAGACTTCCAAGAGGATACCCCTGATGGTCAACGTACTATGCACGGAACAGTTATGGTTATTTACCAAAAAGTCAAGTCATCTGATGCAAACGAACCATTTCTCTTTAAAGAAGAGGCACAAATTACAGAAATTCCACCGTCAATTTTCAAATTACTTCCATGCTCAGTTTCGAAGTCCTTACGCCCTAAAAGGGCAGTATTTCCCACTTATACCCAAGGTGTTGGAGTTTCTAGTCAAATGGAAAAAGCTTTCAATCACGATTTCATGTGGATTCTTTCAAGAATAGGTAGTGGAAAACAAGATGGTTTAGACCATGGACTCACTTGGTCAGCCCACAATTCCCTTGTGTATAATACCAAAGAAATTACACGCATCGCTGTTCTACCACTACTTGGATTCTCTCCTACCGAACGATCAGTTCAAGTGACTGTATTAGACATTCTAGGAAAAACAAGCAATCTTCTACGTGGCTCCGAAACAAAGCGTATCGTTTCTTTAGATATGGGGCTTTACCGTCCAATCAAACAACTAGAAATGGCGATAAATGCGAAAGGATGGGTATTTTTGCCCGGCGAACTTAACATCGAAATGGCGGAATTAAGGGCTATTGGAAAATTCCTCGAACTTTCTGGTATTCCAGAGCTATGGGTAGAATCTGGACTGTATGGACCGCACACTGTCAATCGTATTCTGGAAGGAAAACCTCTAAGGAGATCAATTGACGCTCATTTAACAACTCTTCAAGCTCTAACAAAATTACTCACCGAAGTCTTTTTCAAACACCAACCAGCGGAAGAAGAAGAATGTAGAACACTGTGCAAACAGCTCTCGGACTCCTGGAAAAGTAATATTCCGGAAAATGTCGCCTTCGAAGCCGAAAAGTTCAGTAAAAAGTGAGAATCGATGAAATTGGCCGAAAAAATAGAATCGTTTTGCGATAAGTTTTCATTTAAAAATCCAACATTCAAATTCGTGAAACAGTATATGAATATGGTTCATTCCTTGCTCGCATTCATTCGAGCCATTCGTAGTGCTGACCGGGAGCTTAGATTGTCAGCGCTAGATGATTTTACTAAATATTTTTTCTCGATGGATCTGCGAAAATATTCGGCGATGTCCGCGTGGCATTTGGCAGAAATGAACGAATTAAAACATAACGACAGTCAGATTTGGAACGAGCTTAAGAGAGGTGAATGGAGCCCGAACAAGAGTGTTGCTCCATTTTGCAATTTAGGTGGCGATGAAGCTCTCGAACAGGAGAATAGGAAGATGAAAGTTCTTGGTGGTTTAGTTGGTATTACCTTACGACCGGAAACTCTGACGAAATTCTTTTTAGTTGCTCCACACCTTTCGAGACTCTCAGAAGAAGCTAAAGCCATGGTTGTAACTAATTTGATTACTTGTCAAAAAGAAACGAAACACCACGAAAATAAAGAATCAGTATCGTCCCGGAAATTGAAGAACGTGACAAAGCTTATATCTACCATTGAGACATTCACTAACCCCTTTAGATACGAAGGTAGTGATCTAATCAATCTTGTCACCAAATCTGTTGCACCCGAAGTTGTATGCAAAGATGTCTGCGATATGTCAGATATTGGTTCGAAAGAATATCAGAAATTCGCAAAGGAACGCATTATAGATGGAAGTAAAAACCTCTGGGATCCGTTACGCAACATCAACCTGAAACTCTGGAAAACAACGGCCAAGAGTGTAAAGTTGAAAACAAAAGCTGGAGAGGTAGTACTAAAAGAAGACCGAAGTCTATTTCAGCGGCTGATTCTGTTGTGTCGGTCTCGACAAGATCTAAAACTAGAAGATGTAGTCAGTACTTTTGAATTGACTGTGGTTCCACGGGCATTGTTTGGAGCGGATGGTTCTTTAAACCACAGTGGTGATAAAGCCAAAGTAGTTAACCTCCTCCAATCACTAATCAAATCGAGTGAAAGTCAGAGTGATTGTCCTGAAGTCGAGCTAAATATCGCTACAAATATTATGGAAGTATTTGAGTTAGCGATAGTAGATGGAATGGCCGAAGTTCAATCATTAACTTCCAAAAATCTGAACACTTGCGCTGACCTAGCCAGAGAGTTCTGCCATCGTATCTTTACTAAATATGGAACATTCTCAGAGATTCAAGTAGTATTCGACACTTACTTAGAGAACTCGTTAAAAAACGCTACACGTTTGAGGAGACAAAAAGGAACAACGCCTGTGAAATATAAAATTGAAAACAACACCCAAATTCGAAATATTTCTTTAAAGAAACTTTTGTCTCACGTTAAAACCAAAGACGAACTTACAGTTTTCATTGGAAATGCCTTAATACAAGAAGGTAAAATCTTAAACAAAAACGTAATAGTGTCGTACAAAGAAGAAGCCAAATCTACAAACATTGATGTCTCCGATTTAAAAAGCTCTCACGAAGAGACAGACACTAAATTAATACTCCACGCTATATATTCTTCGAGGAAAGGTGCTACTAGATTGTCCATATTCTCTCCGGACACCGATGTTCTAATTTTGGCTATACGTCGCTACCCTTTACTTTGTCCTCAAAGCACATTTATTCGAACCGGTGTAAAAAAAATTGTAATAAGTTTGAAAGACTATTACAATGCACTAGGGCCACTGAGGTCGTCGGCTCTTCCAGGATTTCACGCCGTATCCGGTTCTGATGTGACTGGCTGGTTCGCGGAAAAAGCTAAAACGTCATTTTGGAAAGCATTTTTAGACGCGGACGAGGACATTCTGCACGCGTTAGCGTCACTTGGAGAAGGCGAAAACATTACAGAAGAAATATTCAGTTTATTGGAGAAGTTTGTTTGCTTCGTATATCTAAAACCTACGAAGAATGTATCGAAAACAACACCGGGCGAGCTTCGTTGGTGGCTTTTTTCAAAAAAAGGTTTGCAAGGAGAAATGCTACCACCTACATCCGCAGCAATGAGACCTGCAATACGCAGGGCGCATTATCAAAGCATGGAATGGCCAAGAGATATAACACCGCATCCCCGATTACCACCACCAGAGAATTACGGGTGGTTCGTTCGAGATGGTACCTATCAACCAGTTCTGTGCGACGTTTTGGATTTTATTAAGTGCAATTGTGGACGTGGCCGTTGCAAACCCCCCTGTAAATGTGCTTCCCACGCTCCTCGAATTAAATGTACTGAAATGTGCGCGTGTGGGGGCGACTCAGAAAACTGTGACAATTCGTACATAGAAAATGAAAATGTCGAAGACCTTGAAGATTATAGTGAAGATGATGACAGTGAAACGGAACTTTCTTTTTAAAAGGTGCATTCCCTTTTAAAAATGTTCATTTCTTTAAAAATGTGATATCAAATATATTTATCCATTATTGTTGTATTAAAATAGCTTAATAAATATTTATCTTTCTGTAATAGAAAACCCTTTTATAACCGGAAAAATTGCCTTAACTAATGCGCTCTTAGCCTGCTCTCTATATATTATATTTTTAGACGTAAAAGCTTTCATTTGATACCCTACACCTGCGGTTATATTCCAAACGGCGACATCAAAGTATCTGGGGTTATGGTTTGACGCGCCACCTATATTTAATACTTTGCATAAATACACCCAGGGTTATTCTAGTTTACATAGTGTTAGTCTTGAGGTTATAAGCTTTAATTTGATACCCTACATCAAGTGGTTTATTTCAATCACTGAGTTAACTTCAAATGTGCGAAGGGGGCGGAGTATATAGCGCCCCCTATCTAAAATACCTAACATATATTAGGTTTTGCTTAACTAGGGTGGTTATTAGGGTATATATGTAAGTTCTAAAGCATTTCAATAATAATTAATTAATTACTAATTATTAATCCCTAAAAAGCTATTGAGTGGGCTACCGCCCCCCAAAGTTGTACCATCGATATTCGGATTCTCCTAATTTTTCTGAAAATTTGGGTACCACCCACCATACTCTTTCACTTACGTGCACACGAGAAACATAACGCCACGCACTATAGGGTACGAGTTTAAATTATCTTTGAACAAACTAACCGTTAAATTGTAAAACACGGTCCTCAGTGGCGTAACTTTCGGTGAGCGCCATGGGACAACTTGACAGAAGGCGCTCCCCCCCCCCTCGGTCCGCTCCGCCGCCGCTGGCTGGCGGTTATTAATAGATAGGCCAGCTATGTGAAAATTCTTTTAAGAAAAATAATTAAATGTTCAGAATAAAAAGCAGGTCAAAGAATTTTAAAATATTGATTTATTGAAAACTTTTCAAAAAAAGGGTAATTGGGTCATCACAACTTCACAAGTAGGCTGTTCGTCGGGCCTTTTGTTTCGAAAAAGCGTCAATTACGGATAATATGTTCAGACTGGCAACTCGCTGATTTTAAATTGAAATAATAGATAATCCAGTTAATCGAGATTGCGACATTGAGCTCCGCAAGTAAGTTTTTATGAGCTTTAGTTTGGAAAAGCTCCGCTCGGCTGAAGCCACAGTTACAGGTAGTGTCAAGAACAACAGGCATGCCGTGATGATTTCAGTGAAACTAGACGAAATTTCATAGTGATCGATTAATAACAGCTTAGCCAGCGCTTTTACGTCCTCAATTGCGGCAAGTTTTTTGGACATCGCCGACTTCAAAAGTATCACTTCCTCGCAAAGAGCATGCGTGAGGTCCGAAGTATAAGCTTCTATTAGTCGATTTCCGGCCTCCATGAGTTCTTCCTCACTCATTGAAAGGATTTCTTGAGGTTTTATGCACTTGAAAAGAATATCTGTCTCCATGAGCGAATCAAACCTCACTCCGATCTGACTTCTCATAATGTCGAGCACTCTATTATAAACCTCCACTTCAAATCGTTTTTCGGTCGAATCCAGTCGTGAGTCATTTGATAGTTCATCATGGAAGCGCCGAACGCGTCGAAACCGTTCTTCAGAAAATACCGGGGAAATACCCCACTTTACGGCGACCTGTTTTGCTTCGCCGGTAGTGATATCCCAGTTTTCCCGTAAGTTTTCTAATTCGGTCTTCACTGCAGCGAGAATTTGAACCGCTTTTGAATGTCACTTGACTTGGATTGCAGAAGTTTTGATGCGATGTTTAAAGGCCCCAAGATTTTTGATAACGTAACAACTAAAACTACACTCGAAAATTTTTCAAAATATCTTTTTAGTCCAATTGCCACATTGACCTCATCTTTTTTTGGATGTCAATGAGTAAAATGTGAGTAGCTTCATCACATCAAAATATCGGGTACGCAAAGCCAGTAGTGCGTCATTCCTTGACGACCAACGGGTTGGACACAACCGTTTTAGTGTACGAGAGGAAGATGATGAGTCCTTTTCTAGACGGCTCCACCGTGATATAGCGCAAAAAAAACATACAGCTCTTGAACACGGTCAAAAAAGTTTTTTATCTCTGTTATGTCATTCACAGCGTCATTCACCACTAAATTAACGTTGTGTGCAGCGCAGTGCACATACCTAGCGGCAGGTTGTACATCATTGATTCGCTTCTGCACGCCGCTGTACCTACCACTCATATTTGCCGCTCCGTCGTAGCCCTGACCGCGTAATTTCGTAATAGTTGTGAGAGACTCAACATCAGTAATAATTTCCTTTGCAAGTGATTTCGACGTTTGACTATGGACAACTGTGAAGCCACAAAACGATTCTAACACAGATAGTGACACTGGCTTCCCCGTAGATGTGTCATATATAATTTTAACAAAACGAAACAGTTTTGAAAGTTGATCTTTCTTTGATATATCTTGTGTTGTGTCAACTATAATTGAGAAGAAGGGAGCCTTTGCCAAATCATCTTTAATGCTTTGGAGCGCACAATTTCCAACGGTTTCAATTAATTCATTTTGAATGATTGGACTTAAGTATTTTGTCGTACCTTTTGGTTTTTGTAGAAGCTCGCATAAAAGAGGGTCATACTTGGCTAAAAGCTGAACAATAGCCAAAAAGTTTCCACCTGACCACGCGCTGTCACTAAAGATGTCTTCCCTGTGACCTCTTAAGGGTAGATCGCACGCGGACAATGTTATAATGACATCTATTATGCGTTTTAAAACCTTGCGCCAGTATTTCTCGTGTGCCACAATTTCATTATCGATCAGTTTCTCGATCGTTTTGTTTTCTCTCCAGCGCTGAAAAATCATGCATGCATTGGCATGGCCAGGGCACTTTTCTTTACGAGAGAGGTGCTTCCAATCGGATGTTCCAATCTTGAATATAGACGCTGGCACTACATTTGCAAATAGCCAGCATGATGTGCAATAGCATTTGTTTAAAATGTGACTGTACGACAACCAATATCGGGATACGGTAAACCCTGAAACTGTAACTGCTGTCAAATGATCGGTGGTTGGTTTTGAGACAAGGTCCAGGAGGTTGGAAAGCACCGTGGTCTACAATAAATCGCATTTCTAAGTTGGAGAGATCTCGAGATCCAAAATTACCCATATCAGTATTTAAAGGTAGAGACGTAATACTTGAAGCTTGTGGTGTTTGGGCACCATCAGTACTCTGATTAGCCTCTTGCTCAACTACTTCACTGATCAACCCGGCGTTTAGATTATATAATTCATGATCATCAAGAGCAATCCCTATCCCTACGTCAACTTTTGGGTCGGCAATACCAGAGGCTGCTGCGCAAGCGCTACTGTCATCATCAATCTTTTTTTTTTATAATAATAATCAGCTAGGCTAATACCCAAGGCACCACCTTAGGCCTAAGTCGTCAAGCGACTTTTGAAGCCTTTAATTCAGGTGGCCGGGTTACAATGCGTAGGAGGGTGGTGGCAAGCCCTGCATGCCACGCGATCGAGCCAACAGCTCCCTACACTAACTATTACCGTTAACCTCAACAAGTTTTTATGGAAGGGGAAACCGAAGATCTCGGGGGAAAACCCCTTAAACCAGTGGGGAGAGAACTTGCAAACTCAACGCAGAAGGAGTTGTTCCGAGTTTTCACCCAGTGCCACAAGCTGGGATCTCTCTATCCACTGCTTCGATGACCAACTCTGTGCTTAGGTCAATTGTTTCATCGTCCGCAATAGCCCTCACACGCGCTGCAGGTTCATTAAAATTTAACTCTTGAGCGATGGAATCGACACTAATGGGTGAAGCTGAAGGCTGGGACCACATACTCATTTTTAGAATATTAGCGAGCAAACGTTCAGCAAGCTTCCGACGCTGCGCCCCACTCAGTTTCTTGGGCGGCATACTGGAATAGTAGTAATTTTTTTCTAAATGTTAAATTTTCTAAACCAAAATCCAGCCCGAACTGGCTCCTTTGGGTGCCCTCGACTAGAAACGGAAAAGAAGACGGAGCCCCTTGCCGAGCGACGTGCGAGTATGGAATAAAAATTGGTAATCATGCAAAAAAATCTCAAATATAAACTTACTTTTAAATTTATTTCTCCGATAATCCAATTTGACTTAAGTTGATTGTTAGTTTTGTTACGAACTTTAATATAAAGTAACGGTAACTGAAGTGAAAATTAATATCCTAGTAGTAGTACCTGAAATTATCGTCTGAATTCTTGATAAAATACTTTATAAGAGTAAGATACTATTTTGGCGAAAATCAATAATAATAAAAAATATCTTTCGACTAATTCAGCAACATAAAAGAGCTTCAAATATACCGGAGTCTGGAATTTCATCCCTTACTTCTAACGTCGTTGGTTCTGTTTTACCGAAAATCTTATGTTATTTATTGATTAAATTCCCAACGCTATCAAAACGCGATCCATCCGTCCTTCGACAGTGTTTTTAAAGTGTACTAGGTGTACATTGAGTTGAAACGCCATATGCGTCTAAAGGACCTATAGGAAAATGTATTATTAGCAATTTTTTTCTTGTTCAAAAACTTACCTAACCTTTCGTAAGTCGACTTAATTTTGAACGACTCTGAATTTTAATTTTATCTATTTGTTTTCAGAGAACAAAAATATATTTAGAAAAGTTCTTAAGAAATGGCGCCCCTGAAAGTGGCGCCCCTTTGGGGCAAATTGACCCATTTGCCCCACGTAGTTACGCCACTGACGGTCCTCATTTATTCCCTCAGTTAATAGTATATAAGATACAAACGATAGCACGACGCGAGACGTAGCTATTTTTTGAACAGACATTCCTCGTAAAAATAATACAATAAATGTAGGAGGTTGACGAAACAGTTCCTTAGAAACTATGAAGATATGCGTAGTGCGATACTCGAGAAGTCGGTTTCTAAACAAAATTTGACATCTAGAGTACTAGACGAAGTGTTCAAGACTTCGTGTGGAAAAATATGAAACCATTTTCAATTTGAGCACTATTTTTCCAAATGCTGGAATAGAATATCAAAATTTTCATTTCGCCATGTGGGCATTGCTTTGCCAAACTCTTCGAATTTTACCCACTATACCCACACCTTCCGCCGGCCCTGTGAGGTTGTGGCTTTCACTATTGTCGATTTCACATAAAATTTATTAATATACAGTTTCATATCACTGTATTTGTTTAAATAATAACTAGTTGACACTTTCATTATATGCATGAAAAAACACTTTTATTAGTGTAATAAATCGGGGAGACTATCTCGACCATTATCAAGAGAAAGAAGTGAACGCGCGATCAGAATTGGCGTCGTATTTATAGGTTTGGTTTACAAAACATTGATTTCCACTACGAGGCTTTTGTATAGAATCGTATTAATGATTTATTATACTAATAAATGTGTTTTTATTCGTCCATATAATGGAAATGTTTAATACTATATCAGCATGAATATCTACGGCCTAATTTTTCTATGTATTTGTTTGTCTGGTTTCGGTTCCGGGTTAAGAACTTTATTATTAGCCCGGTTTCAAGTTAAGCTTTTTTCGGGTCGGGTCGGGTTTTTTTTCTAGAAATCCGTCAGGACCCGACCCGCCAGAAAACCTAATTTCTTGTTAAATCAACGGAACACAATATTTTCAGTATTGTAAATCTGCAACTGGTGAATCAGAAAGGGAGCTATTTCAAGCGATCATCGACGAGTGCCAATTGTACATAGCGCCATCCAGCGGATTCAAAAGCGAAGAAAAAGGCTGGTTCCGAATAGTTTTCTCCAAACCAATGCTCGAACTTGAAGAGGGTCAGTCCACTTTCGTTCCAAATTAACCCCTACTAACCAATGTAATCAATAAATACATGAAAAGCTGTTTCAATTAATAATTGAATAATTCATTTCAGGTATGAAGCGATTAGGAGAATTCCTCAGGAAACGGGAAATTAATTTGCAATTTTAAAAGTATTCGTAATACCAGAAGTATATAATATAAATCTTAATAAAGTATGATCAATCTCGCTATACTGTAAATGCTTTTCCTTGAAAACTTTATATTGGTATTTATTTCAATCGTTCATCATGTAAAAATCCGTTCCATATTTAGAAAGCGGTTTTTGTTAATGTTATCACTAGACGGTACAGTAATTACAATAGTTAGTGTATAATAATAATAATAATTCAATTTAAACAATGTTTATTACCTGTAGAGTAACATGTTTTACACACTTTTTATAACAACACAGGATAATGTTTACATTTTAGTTTCTTTTATATTATGAATTTACACATTGCTGGGCAGTTTTTCTGCATCGTTTCTACACTATACTATGTGTTAAAAAATTTAAATAATAATAATAATAATAATAACATTAATAATATTCAATAAACAAAACTAAAATCTATTGAATATTTTCCAAACCGGCCAAGATGTAATCTGCCTCCGAAAGGTGAAGAATGCTTTAAAAGAAAAGACTTTACTTGAGAATTTCCAGATACATATCTGGACTTGGAATACTTTTTCTGTAGAATGTGAAGCAAACGGTCGAAACAAGAACAACATACGACGGGAAAACCATGATACAATGGCTTATTTTCATATATTTATCGCACTTTATATAACCTGGATTATTATTATTATATAGGCCTATTCTTATAAAAAAATGGTATAAATGTAACGTGTTACCAGAATGTATAAAGTAATTTTTTTGAAATTGATGCCAATCTATTACTATTAGATTCATCAACGCTGTGATAGCGGTCAGAAAACTGAGTGTTGACAATTATCAGTAAATAAACTGTCTCTGTGGCCTAGCCACATTTGTGCTATAAATTATTGAAAATTAGAACAAAACACTCGCTCTAGCGGGGGAAATTCAAGTAGTTCGGTGTGGGCAAAGGAGGTGGTGGTGTGGCCAAAGGTGGGGTGGTGTTGGCAATGTAGGGGGCGGTGTTGGCAAAGGAGGGGTGGTGTTGGCAACGGAGGGGCAGTGTAGGCAAATGAGGGGGTGGTGTGGGCAAAGGTGGGGGCAGTGTTGCCAAAGGAGGGTGCGGTGTTGGCAAAGGAGGGGGTGGTGTTGGCAAGGCAGGGGCAGTGGTGGCAAAGGTTTCGGCATTTCGGACTCATAGCTACGGTGATCAAGAAGCTTTCCGACTTCGCCAACTCAATCAAAGTGCACAAACTCCGGAAAAAAAGGTTGAGGCAGCACTCACCGGCCCACCCCCATGGCCACGCCCCTGATTTCAATCACGAATATCCATATAATTACCCTTTCTACCATCTTGGGCTATGATTTCCGGTACCCTTTTGCATTTTACGTCTGCACTTAAGCCAATCAGAAGACACGCGTTTGTCGTTGACTCTATCCACGAAACTTTTCCGAGATTGCATATTGTCACCGGCCAAAACAATTCTTCTCATTCATACCTGATAATCGTAAATAATGGTAATTTCTGCTACTTATACTCTTTTCATTTACGAAAAAAATTTCCCTCTAAGCCTGGGCAATGAAACTACAGTAGACAAGTTTCAAGACGTTGTCTATCAATACAATTTTTGAGTGGCAGCGCGTGACCAGTTGACGTCAAAATAATGAAACAAAAATATGGAGGGGGCAATTATTATTATTTTTATTTGTGCAAACAATTGACATTTAAAAAATCCTACGTTTATAATACACAATATCCCCCTTTATATAAGCAGTGCTTGTAGTTAGGAGGGAGAGAGTATTAATAGCAGTAGATACAATATAATTAATATAAACGCATTTATATTTTCCTAATATAGTTTTAAATCTCAATTTCATTGGCCTTAATATATTATTTAAATTTAATTAGAAATAATTTATAACACACATCAGCTTTTAAATCTATGTTCAAATTATTCAATAACTTAGGTCTCAAATATAAAAAGCTTCCCCGTATTAAGTTATAACTATCAATAGGTATTCGAATATTTTCATTAGTTAGAAATCGTATAAGATATTAAGAAAGATTAGGTTTGACTTTAGATCGATCAATATTTTTTACATAATTTAGAATTTTATAGATGTTGTATATAATTACACGAGTTTACATGTTTTAAATATTTTTATATAATTTCACAGTCGAATAATACCATGGTTTCTTTCGACAAATTCTAATTATAAGATTATTTTCATTTATAAGCGGTTTCAGATTACAAGGTGCTGCACTACCCCAACAAATAATTCCATTAGTAAGAATTGAATTAACAAGTGCATAATAAATAGTTGGTAATGTTGTAAAGTGTAGCAATCTAAACAAAGAAAGCTTTAAAGAGGCTATAGATCTTATTTTAAATATTTATAAACATATATCCCTAAATACTTCATATAATCCATTTTATCTATGCAACTACAGTTTAAAATATATTATTGGCTGACCGCCGGGTGCAACAGAAAACGTAAGGTAACAAGTTTTCTTTTTAAACTTTAGCTCAGTAAATGGCCATCTAAATTGTGTTTTATAATGTTAATACCTCTATTGGCTTTCCTTTATGCTTTTGCCCAGGTTTTCTCATGGTATATTTTTACCATATCCTAAGCAAAAGATACAGAGTGGTCAGATCTGGTATTATCACATATTACATTAATACAAATCGAAAAAGAATAGGGCCTAGAACAGTACCTTGCGGGACACCACAGCGTTAACTTGTTTCGTTTGTAAAATCTTTGCCAATCTTGACCTTCCCTTTTCTGGATTTTAGATAACTTTTAAAACCATCTCCGCGGGAGCCAGCTAATTCCAATTTTTTCCAACTTTCTAAGTAGTAATAGTGTAATGTTCCTGGAACATTTTTGTTGTTAATACAATAAAAATCGCGTAAATATTCTAATTTTACTGCAATTCTTTTTGAATTACGATTATTAAGGTAAATAGTTAAATTTATGCTGTTTAACCTTCATCGCTAAATATTTTTATGGTATTTTTCAAGGAAATTCTCACATTCAAACAAAAATGGAGAAAATTGGGATCCGTGTCTCCGCTTTCCTCCAGAGAATGTTAACACAATTTTTATATTAGTTCTCGTGAGACAAGACAACAGTTGACCTCTCTTTTTTAACCTAAGAACCACATACATTTTGCTGAGTTAGGATTAACAACTTTGATCTTAGCTAAATGATAAAGAAGGTTATTATCAAAGTTTAAAAATATTATTTTATACGATGCCTTTTATTTTTTCACGAAATTAAATGGTTTAAGAAAACCCATCTAGATATAATGCTTTTTATTTAGTCTTCTCAAAAGTAATGTTGTAGAACTACACCAAACACTACACAAACTAAATGCAAAACAAAATTATTCGGAGTCGCAGCTCGCTTCGCTCCCTCGGCCAATTACACCGGAAGTGAAGCTACCAGTATAGCGACGCTACCAATAAGCTTCAGTCGTTTTTACTTCTAACTTTGAATTGCTTTTTGTTGAAGTAATTGTTCATGAAAAATTTACCAAACAAATAAACGTAAAACAAATACACTGTGACAGATATAAAACCGGATTTTCTGGTAAAATTACATTTCTGGACCGTTAAAAGCATGTAAGAGGCGTACAGACTGACGGTAAATCCTAATATCATTTGTACAACTTGGATATAAGTAATACTCATAGCTATATACTTCGGTAGCTTGAAACCCAAGGCTCTCAAAGTGAAGTACGGGTACATGACCGAATGTACGGTGAAATTCATAACCATGAACCACCGCGAGATAGGCACCCAATCGACTTTGACAAGCCACGAACTAACGAGAGTCAGCGCGTGATGCGTGATGTGCAGAAAGGTTAATTTCTGCTTACGTAGTACTATAAAGACGGTGTCTCCTAGTTCGGGAACTTTGGACATCATGAAAACGAATTCCCAAAAGGAAAATACCAAAGTCGTATTTATGTCTGCCCCGTCACAAATCGAGTAGTGTAAGCCTTGGTTTCTTACAGCGGACAAGAAAATCGGAAAAGTACGGATCGTGGCTACGGTGCTGAAGACAGCCAGTGCGGCGTTCCACAAAGCGAAGTACGTTTTCGTATTGTAAGCCGGTTTGGTCGACATCTGCTTCTGAATAGCTAGGATGGTCAGGACGTAGGCCGAAGATATGTAAATGGACAGATGGACGTTTCGATCCAACCATTACCGGTTTTTCTCGAAATCAAAGTTCTTCTCGAAGTCGAAGTAGAATGTTTCGGTGTTGTTGGCTGTGGGCAACATCTGTGAAAAGGTTACTATTTCAAATTAATGATAGTAGCCTCGTTTCTAATGACACCAAGCGGTAACTTTTAGAATTAATCTAAGAGTCAAGTTGTCTAGGTATTTTAAGTTATAATTTATTGATATCACAAGGAAGTTGTTTGGCAAACTTTTTCTATAATTTTATCTTTCAAAAGACCAATCAAAGACCACCAATATCCGTTATTTTTCTTTGAACATATTAATTAATTGTGAGATGGTTGTTAAAATGAAAATGGCGTTCACTTCACCATTGCCCAGCTTTAGCACCGCAAGAAAGTTAAACACGTGCTTCGGAAACCAATTGGCATTCTTAGCAAGTTACCGGAAATATTTTTTTATCGACATATGACTTTCGAAATGAAATTAGCATAACGATTTTTAACAAGGGAATTTATACAAACTTTCAGGAGTACACATATCAGTTTTGTTTATTTTCGTGGGTGCTAAATCTATATATTTCCTTAGTGATGTTTTAATAATGGTCTTCAGAGTCGAAAATTAAGCTATTATAAACGCCTCTTTCTTAGTAATCTATTGAAAAAGATAAAAGTTCCGAAAATAATGTATCATGCTTATTATTACCTGAAAACTCCGAATCAAGTCAAAAAATTGGACCTGAAATAACTGCAAATTCTCCAAATATAATACGAAACAAGTTGAACCAATCAAAGAAAAATTGGCGCGAAATGCATCGACCCAAGCCCCATGCATCGACCCAAGCCCCGGTTAAGAAAATGTAATTTACAAAAACAAGTTGTTAATTTGACAAGAGCTTGGGCTGATGATGATGTAATAACCACATTTTTAATTGAACAAATCATTGCATTTATGAGGCCTTGTCTAATTTTTAAAAATAGAGCTGTGGCATCAGATAACTTGATATTCTACATTTTATTAAAGGTTTTATCGGACATGAGAAGATGGTGTTACAACAGTAGCTTAAGACCGATTCGCCGCTTTCAAGAATGGAACAATTCACTGAAAATGGTAATAATGTGATATAATTAATATTTTCTACTATTATTATTATTGATAAATCTTTAACTTTTCAGATAATTGCATCACGTCTATTTTAAACGAATCCCGAATAATCAATTATTTAAATAGTCCTTAGGACTAGTGACCCTATAATCATCATCAGTGGTGTAGTCGGGCCAGGGTGCCGCCCCGGTGCTTTTTTCAAAGGCAGGCCCCCCCCCGCCTTATTTTTTCCGTTTTCCCAGGGCGCACCATGCCTCTTCATTTCATCTTTCCAGGGCACGCCCTGCCTCTTTTTAGTCTTACACGAGCCGTATAGGCTCTTAGTAAGACTCCTGGTCTCGCTCCGTTGTCCGGCGTCCGCCGCCGCCGCCGCCGTAGGCATGACACAGCACGGTATAAATCATACTAAAATTAGAAGAATCCTCGCACGCGATTGCGAATAACAGCCACGCGAGGAAATCAGCCTCTATAAGTAACAATCAAAAGCTAGAAGAATCTTCCTACAACACAAGAGAGGACGCGGGAATCGTCACTACGTCTAGACTGTCGCTGGGGTAGAGCTGTACCGCGAAATGGCTGGGGCGAGAACGCGGGAATCGTCACTACGTCTAGACTGGCGCTGGGGTAGAGCTGTACCGCGAAATGGCTGGGAAGAGGACGTGGGAATCGTCACTACGTTTAGACTGGCGCTGGGGAATAGTAGTTTAATAAATATATGCACACTCAAATAAATCGTCGTGCTTATTTATTTTTGGCTTAGTTTAACTCACAAACTCGATTCAGTAAGCTCGTGTAAGACTATTATTTGGGTCACGTGACCCACTTGTTTTACAATTTGTCAGGGCGCGCCTTGCTTCTATATCGTAAATCATTGGCACTGCAACCCGCGTACTAGTTGGTATAAATTTTTTGTTTATTAACAACATTGATTTTTAGTATCTTTAATCCATTTACTAATTAATCTTCACGCTTCCTACTTTACTGCTAGCCTTCATATAAACTCCGTCACTCTAGTGTGTTTAAGCACGGCCAGCTTCGATATCTCGCTATAGTGGCTAACCCATTCGTTGAAGATTTAAAAAAAAAACGCGCCTTGGGACAGACGTGTGAAAAAGAGCTCCCGAAACTAAGCCTATGACTAACAATACATTAACGGACGAAAAGCAATATTGTTTGGAACTATGCAACTACGGAAGGAAAAATGAAATACAAAGTAGGCAAGCAATGGTCACCTGTGTGCTTGGAGTATTTTCATAACAAATGTGTAAATTTCAAAGCAGCACGTTTCTATGCTTGCCAAGAATGCAGAGAGGCTTTCCTAACCCTCAAGCAAAATAGTAAGAAAATATCACAGAATTTACAACATTCTCAATCAGCAACATTTGAAAAGAAGGATCTAGAGAAAATCAAAAAGGAAATTAGCCAGATATGAGGGGAAATAAAGGACACACATAGCACTTTACTTGAGAACGCAAAAAACATTACTGAGCTGTCAGATGCCCTCAGTGCCAAAATAGATAACAACCTACACCCTGCAGACCAGATAACAGAAATAGATACTTCAATAAAGGAGAACAAGAAGAAAATTAATGACAATTCACAGAAATTGAATGCTATAAGCCGCACGCTAGAGGACAAAACAGCAAATAATGAAGTACAACCATTACAGGACTCGCAACATGCATCACAAATGATCTCAACACAAGAACCTAACAAGAAATCAACGATAAGGATTCCTGCTGGAAAACATTATGCTGAAACTCCAAAGAGGCAAAGAGCGAACCCAACTAACAAAAATGGTCAAAAATCAAATAAAGTTGATACAAATAAAAGTAGAATACAAAAATTATCAACAAAAAACAGAGGTTTAATGCCACCAGAAAAAGCAGCAATATGCAAATTAAAACCACCCACGGAATTTAACGACTTTTTCCTGGGTGGATTCAAACATTCAACCCCTGAAGAACAAATACAAGAATATATGGAAAATAAAGGACTATTAATCACCGAAATACGTCCAACAGTAAAATAACAGGATCCTAAAGTGCGCAATAAGTGTTTTATAACGCGCTCCACTACTGAAAAAACAGACGTGCTAAATTCAAGTATGTCGCCAACAGGCACTTACTGTAAATGCTTATCTATAAATAACCAAGATTCCAACAAAGTAATAGGCACAAGTGAAGAAAAAGAAGCACTGGAGATGGTATACTTGCCAACTTTCAGCTATAGACTCATGAACTGTGAAAGAACAACAGAAATAGATGACATAACCAACCATTTAAAAAGCATAAGAATCGAGAAAGCTTCAGTTACTGTGCTAGACCAAAAAAACACCTGAAAAAAGGCCTTTAAAATAGAATGTGACAAGAAATATGACCAAGAGATAAAAAACCTGAAAAACTGGCCATATCCACTAAGAATAAACCGGTTTCGCGACTCCCAAAATAATAACACCACCAATGAAAACTCGCAGCGTGTATGACCCACTGAGATTCCAGCACACATCAGTAAATCACACAAAGGCCTTAAAATAGGTCATATCAACATTGAAAGTTTGGTACCTCATTTTGAAGTTTTCAGGAAAATAATCCACGATCACAACTTTGACATCCTCGGCGTCACTGAAACCTGGTTAAAGAGTGAAATCCCAGACTCACTGATTAGCATCGATAACTATTATATCTTCAGAAATGACCGCACACATAAAATTGGAGGAGGGGTCTCTGTGTATACTACAGAACAAATTTAATTTTAAATCAAATTAAATACAAGATATAGAACCACATTTCACCATTGAAAATATCTGGTGCATATTATATGAAGAAAATACCAAGCCAATGCAACTAGGAGTCTGTTATTACCCTCCTGGTGACTTACAACCTTAAAAACTCTTATCCCTTTCCAATGACAAGTCAAGTATGGAAACAATTTTAAATGGACCTAAAAAAAACCTCTTAAGCCCAAAACCAAAACCCTACAAAAGTATTTTTCAACATATAGACAATTAATTGAGTCTCCGACAAGGATTACATCCGAAACAGCAACATTAATAGATCATATATATGTATCACACCCACATAGAATAATAGAAAGTAGTATTATACCCTGTGGAGGCTCAGATCACGATAAAATATATTGCCTAAGGAAAAAATATTGCCCAAAAATACCGAACATTATGGCAAAAATAAGAGACTATCGAGACATGAACATAGATCAGTTTGTAGAATCTCTAAGAAACTCACTGGGCAAGTTTAAAGTGGAAAATACCGACCATGGAGTCGAAGAACTGGAAGTGGACAACTTGATATTTTGCACCAATGAAAAATATTTGGAAAACTGCAAAAACACCCCCATGGCTGACAAATGCAATCAATTACTTCAAAAAGCAACTAAAGAATACAGGAAGTACCACAAAAATCTGGAAAGTACTCAAACCTTATCTCAAACCAAGAATCTCCCAAGTAACCTCACTGCAAATCAACAACACTATAATTAACAATCCAAAGGATTTAGCAATGCACTTTAATGAACATTTCATAAATAATCAAGCAACTAACCCACAATCTTCTAATATTAATCCATTAATCATAACTGCGAATAATAACAATAAATTATCGTTTAAAGACGTCAGTGAAGATACAGTATTTAAAATGCTCAAAACTCTATCATCAAGTAAAGCCACAGGCACAGATGGGCTACCAGTTTCACTAATTAAAGGCATAGCAATCATTATTTCCCCAGCACTGACTCGTATTATAAACAACTCACTCCAAACTGGACTTTTTCCATCAAGTTGGAAAGAGGCCAAAGTTATACCAATATTCAAAGCAGGTGACCATAACAATCCAAGCACCTATAGAGGAATCTCGATCCTTCAGTCACTATCCAAAACCCTAGAGAGAAGCGCCTATGAGCAACTCATGGATTACGGTATTGTAAATAACATGTTCTATAAAATGCAATCTGGGTTCCTACCAGGACATTCAACGCAATCAAGCATATTAAATCTACACGATAGGATAATACAATTTCTGGAGACAGGAAAATATGTTGCGGTTGCTTTTTTAGACATGTCTAAAGCTTTTGACAGCGTCAATCACGATTTACTGCTCGAAATATTAGAGAAGAAAGGCTTAAATCCAATATCGCTACAATGGTTCAACTCATACCTTAAGAATCGCACGCAAACTGTGACAGTCAATGGTTCAAACAGTGAACCGTTGGCCGTCAAGGCGGGGGTCCTACTCTTCAATTTATATACCAGCGACGATCATAAAGTTCTCAATGCATCCACGCTAATTTAATATGCAGATGATGACGTACTAATAAATGCCAAGGAGTACCTTTATCAAACCATGAACGATTTAGAGATGGACATTATATATTTTGGAATCTAAAGTATTAATGCTTAATACTAAAAAATCTGCCCTTATGATATTTTCCCCAAATAAAAAGAAAAGAGAAGCAACAATCAATATAACAGAGTTACCGAATATAGGAATTAAAAGAGTCACCACTTTCAAATACTTGGGTATATACATCGATGACCGATTTAACTGGATTAGTTATATTGAATATACATTCACCAAAGTGAAACAAAAACAATGGATCTATAAAGCATTTCTAAATAGTTTGAATCAACATACACTAAATATTTTATATGATGCTCTTGTCCAATCCGTCTTCGACTATGGTGACATATTTTATAATAACGCCCCCATCACCTCACTGAAAAAACTTAAAACTCTACAAAACATAGTGCGAGATCAATCCTCGGAAAACCAATGCATTCCTCAGCAACTGCAGCAAGAAAGGAATTAGGGCGAATGAACCTCCAACAAAGGGCGAAGTATCACACGCTAATACTAATGTTTAACATATATAACCAAAAATGCCCGGAATATATCTGGGAACTATTTGAACCATTAATAAATCCAAAACATTCTTATGGAACCAGAGGAAGTGAAACAAACTTCAACAGTCTGAAAAGGACTACCTCTCTGAGCGATAAAAGCATAAAAACTGTCGGTACCAACTTATGGAATATTATGGACATTAGATTAAAAAGCTAGAAGTCATTTAATATATTTAAAGCTGACCTAAAAAATATATTTTAACTTTATAAGTTATTTTATTTAAAGTACTTTTACACCTGTAATTTTATTTTCACTTAAGCGGACTCTCATGTAAAACAGTCATTATGACTGATCGAGAATATCCTGTAATAAAGCTTTTATTATTATTCTATATTAACCTACGAGCAAATGATATCTGTATGAGCGCCCCTAGCGGAATATTATTTTTAGAATAGTTTTGCATTGAAGCTAATTTAAAAAAAAATTTATGAGTTCAACGCCCCGCTCGTTATAGCGGGAAAATCATTACTTATGGAATTTCGGCGAATGCTATAGCGCGAGATCAAAGTTGGCCGTGTTTTAACCGCCCGGCGCCCGTTACCATAACAACTCGGTGTTTCTAGACTGAAATAACTGCAAATTCTCCAAATATAATACGAAACAAGTTGAACCAATCAAAGAAAAATTGGCGCGAAATGCATCGCGAATATAGAGGAATCTCGATCCTTCAGTCACTATCCAAAACCCTAGAGAGAAGCGCCTATGAGCAACTCATGGATTACGGTATTGTAAATAACATGTTCTATAAAATGCAATCTGGGTTCCTACCAGGACATTCAACGCAATCAAGCATATTAAATCTACACGATAGGATAATACAATTTCTGGAGACAGGAAAATATGTTGCGGTTGCTTTTTTAGACATGTCTAAAGCTTTTGACAGCGTCAATCACGATTTACTGCTCGAAATATTAGAGAAGAAAGGCTTAAATCCAATATCGCTACAATGGTTCAACTCATACCTTAAGAATCGCACGCAAACTGTGACAGTCAATGGTTCAAACAGTGAACCGTTGGCCGTCAAGGCGGGGGTCCTACTCTTCAATTTATATACCAGCGACGATCATAAAGTTCTCAATGCATCCACGCTAATTTAATATGCAGATGATGACGTACTAATAAATGCCGCGGAATATTATTTTTAGAATAGTTTTGCATTGAAGCTAATTTAAAAAAAAATTTATGAGTTCAACGCCCCGCTCGTTATAGCGGGAAAATCATTACTTATGGAATTTCGGCGAATGCGTTGGCCGCTATAGCGCGAGATCAAAGTTGGCCGTGTTTTAACCGCCCGGCGCCCGTTACCATAACAACTCGGTGTTTCTAGACTGATTATAGTCAACTCGGTGTGTTTTTTTTTCCAATTTAAATTTTTTAATAATATTAGAGAATGATGTCACATTTAAGAAACACGATTATTGTGTTTAGTTATCTTAGTCTAGTCCACAATTTACGTTTATGGATTGTTAGAAAGTATAAATTTTTAGGGTAAAGTTAACTACAGCGGCCTCATGTTTTTTTGTTTTGTTTTTGTTGCGTATAATGTAGACCTTATCACATAGATAGCGAGGGTGTTTTTAATTTTGGCCGCAAATGAAGATTTCATTTCTTAATTTAATTTTAAAGTTTTGGAAATTCTTCGAATTTAGTAACGTCTTTTACGTTTTTTGGATGTAATTATCTTCGTCGTGTTGTCTCCTACATCGCGGCTTGTTACTAACCGTTTGTTTCGGTTTTAACTCTTTGTTTCAGCTATCACCAGTGTTAGTTTTACACGTCTTAGTTTTAAGTCCATGTTACTTTTCAACAAACTCTACTGATGAATCGACGGACGAAAGCATGAACGAGGGTGAATTCTTTACGTTATTCGAATAGGATCGCCTATCCCGTAATCACGCCGAAATTATCGAATGGCTGCAAGAAAAAAAACATGTTGGCAAAGGGCTTCGATTGTCCGAAATGCAAGGAAACAATGGAATTGTACCGTGACGATTCAGCGCTTGACCGCTTCGTATTTGATATTTTGCATACTTTTGTAAAACTAGTGTGAACGTACAGAACTCAGAGGCCTCCCGCAAAAATCTCTATGGGGCTCCCCCTTTTATTTTTTTTTGGTGAGCGGGCGCCCCCGCGCCGCGGGCCCTGCGGACCATCAGCTACGCCACTGTGAACGTAGCTAATGCGGCTATTTTCAAGAATAGCGCCCCCTCCTATATATTTGTTTTGATTGTGCTATAATATAGTATTTTTCGCAAGGAATCTATTGCCGTTAAAATTATTTTTCAAAAATGAATACTTAAGGAGATATAGTCAATTTAAAATTATATACTTGATGCGTAAGGCTTGGTAATGTCCTCTAGGTCGCGTTATAGATGGCCCATGACTTTTTTTAGTATGGGGTTGGGGAGGCGCCACGCGCCCCCAGTGCTCGAGCGAAGCGAGTGCTTGGGGCCGTCAGGCGCCAATGTATAGTCTTTGGATAATTTTACGATTTCACTAATTACGATGTCACTAGGTACGATTCCAGATGGCCCAGCGTTAATTATAAGAATGGGGCTGGGGGCGCCGTGCGCCCCTGAGAAAAAGTGTTGTGTCGGCGGATACACGACGAAACTATTTTTAAGAAAAACGTTACTAATCCCCAAAAATTACAACTTTTTAAAATTAAGTTAATTAAAAATATTATCATTTGCGGCCCAAAAAATTAACTACGTAATCTCCGCGTCAAGTTCTACATTATCCACCAAAAAAACCATGAGGCCGCTGTAGTTTAATTTTGCAAATTTTTATTTCAAAAATCAAACGTAGAATTCGGTGACATAGGAATGCTAAGTATTATTATTAGCCTAGCCTCGCAACCTCGAATTTATTATGAATTTTGCCCGTAAGAAAGTACCATGACAATTTTAAATCATTACCTATAGGTACGTCCAACTTCAATCGCGATAAACATCGAATTTGGACGTAAATTTATAGTGGCCGGTACAGTTAACTTCGATCACACGCGAAATCGAAATTGGCCGTACCCAGGTAGCACCCCGGTTCTTTTTTAGGACTACACCACTGATCATCATATAATCATTTCAATCTTGATTTAATCATTTCAATCTCTATAAAATCAGTAGTATCACGATTTGATCATTTCAATCTCTATCAAATAATTTGAATCGCGATTTCATCATTTTAATCTCGATTTATTCATTTCTATCTCGATTTAATCAACCGAAACTCGAAATAATCGTACAAAACTCGATTTAATAATTAAAATCTCGATTTAATCATTGTAATAACTATTTAAACATTAAAATATTGATTTAGTCTTCAAATCACGATTTAATAAATTTAGGTATGTTTTAATCAAAGTAATCACGATTTAATAAATTTAGGTATGTTTTAATCAAAGTAATCACGATTTAATAAATTTATTTATGATTTTATTAAATTAATCATGATATAAACAATTTAAAAATGATTTAAACAATTAAATAATGATTTAAACTATTTAAATATGATTTAAACAATTAAATAATGATTTAAACAATTAAATAATGATTTAAACAATTTAATCATGATTCAATCTGATTTAATCTGATTTAATCTTTTGATTTAATCTTATTTAATCTTTTGATTTAATCTTATTTAATCTTTTGTTTTAATCTGATTTTATCTTTTGGTTTAATCTTATTTTTAATTATAATATTAAAGATTTTACGCAAGTAAACAGGGGTTATTTGGAAATTTATGCGCAGAGATATTATGTAAAATACGAACGAATTTCGGCTTACCTCTGTATCGTGCCAGATATGGTGAATAGGGGAGTGAGCTAGTTGAATGCTCGGTTTCGCGTTCAGAGTAATGACCGACTGTGTAGCTGCCATTCCGTTTTAAAATAAATCCACGGAAATACGCGAAATTTTTAGCTCATCGTACATTAAACCCTATTCGCACGTACTTGTCTCCATTGCACTTGAAGTACACTAAATGTGCCACAAGGGTCTACTTTGGGACCGTTACTGCTCAATGTATACACACAGGACATACCATCCGACATCGATTCTCGAGTGTTCTATATTAAAGACTGTGACTTACTACAGATGGACTCAGATCAACATCATCTCCAGTGTTTCCAGAATAGCACCCCGATAAACTCCATCAAAAGAGTACTTGTTACCTGTACGCGAAAGACTAAAGAAATACTATACTCTTAAAACATAGATGGTGATCCTCATACTTAAGCCGACATGGTTAAGGACCTCGCTGTTTTCTCCCTTTATTTATTACTTTGTTTTTAACTACTATATCCTATGTGTCAATCATTTACCCTGAAACCGATAGAGAAGCGCTTGGGGCTGTTCTCATAGCTCCTATAATGCTGACAGTTCGTAATTCAGCCTGAACTGACTTAAGTACTATTCTCGGCCACCAAACCACTGCATATGTCAGCATAGGCCTGATTATCATAGTATAGATCCAATAAAAGCCATCCCTGTTTAGCTTCACCAAGAGTTCGTACACAACCAAGCACCACAGTAGGGGTGAAAGAACACCCCCAAAAACAGCTAACGCTATTTCTTTGAACTAAATTGCACGCTCAAGGCAGTTAATTATGCCATGAAGGGTAGTCTCAGTAGATTTGCCCTTTTGATAATCATACTGAGCATTAAGTAGTTTCTATAATACTTTTAGAAGAAATTGAGTTAGACTGATTTGTCTAAATGCCTTAGCCTCGAGATAACTGATTTTCCCGGGTTTAGGAATAAAGATAAACTTTGAATGCTTCCAAGAGCCCGGTATATGCCCAAGAGCAATACAAACCCTGCAATATTTTGGGTGAGATTCCATCCGGCCCAGAAGCCTTGTAGGGCTTAAATGACTTTATATCCAACATAATCTTGGAGTGAGTGACAACTTGTTTTGACACATCCCAATCTAACTTTTTAGTTCTTTTGAACCGAAGCGGAAGATCATAGGAGTCATCTGTTTCAGTGACTTTGGAGTCTTGAAAGTGAACCTCCAGCATATGCGTTAGTGTCTCCTTGCCAGAAGTGGAGTAACTACCACCCTTCAACTTAATAGTATCCAGATGTTTTCTATTGTCATGCGCCATAATTTTCATTAGTTTGGCCGTACTGGGAATATCAGAGATATTCTCACAAAAATCCCTTCAGGAAGCCTTTTTGACTTCCCGGATGGCCTTATGATAGGAAATGAGGGTCTGCTTATAGGTTGACCAATCACCCGACGAAGCCTATACCAATCTCATTATTCCACCAAGGAACTAACCTTTGCTGGTTTGTAGATTTTGCTGAACAGTTTGGTGGTATTAGTTGATTATGGACTGTTGCGTGTGATCAACAGCACCGAGGAGAGCTTGGAAACGCATCCTCGTAAATGAAGATCAAGGTCTTCCATATGCCTAGACCAATTAGTTGATCTAGGATTGCAATTTCGGTAATTACCTGAGCAGGTTTGACCAAAACAGAAACATATATTGGTCTTTGATCCGAAAGTTTAGACACATGCCATTGTGTCACAGAGGGTAAACATTTTCTGTGCACAAAGTTAAAACAATAATCTCTCTCATGTTACTTGTAACAAAAGTTGGTATATTATGTTTATTGAGAACATGTACTTTAGTACTAACCAAATACGCCATTAAGTCATCATCACGTTGGTTGCAGTCACTGTTTCCCCATACAACCTGGTGAGCAAGCTTCTTGCCGAGTCTTTCACATTGGTTCACCAGATTAGCAACCTCCTGTAATGGAGGGGACAAGGCATCAAACGGAAAATAATAATAATTCATCTTCTTAAACCATATTCGCACTGATCCCCATCACGTACAGTACCTGTTTTCATTGCACGTGAAGTACATTAAATTTGCCACAACGGTAATCTTTGCCACCGTTGATGTTCAATGTATTTAACCTGGCCCCCGGAATTAAAGGCAATAAAGGTCGCTAGAGGACTTGGGCCTAGGATGGTTCCTTGGATATTGCCTAAGCTGATTATTATATTAAAAAGAAGCTTATGTTTCTTTGGAACCCCGCCTCGAAAAAAACCTTTTAAATTTTATATAAAATATGCCAGGAAATTTTTAAAAAGCTTTAGTAATAAACATTCAGAGTGTTCTATATATTTGACTTTTGATATAAGCTTTAGTAATTTCACTTTAAAACAAACACTAATTTCGCACATTTACGGATAAATTTAAAGTTTTCCAAATTAGGTGTTCATTAAGGGAACAGTAAAATTCTATAATAAGTTAATTAAATTCAGTTAGTGTTAGTGTTGTTACTTATACAACACGATGTTGAGGTAGTCATTTCTGGTTAGAGGATGTGAGGATAACAATATGTCACGGACATTTAAGTACAAACAATCCACCCGATGCATTAAACATATTTTCAATATTAAAATTAAATTTGAACAAATTTTCTATCCAGAGGATTTTGATCAAAAATGAATTTTCCGACTTACGTGGTTTTGGAAATAAGGTAGCGAATTGATCAAAAATAATTTTTCGAGTTGCCTGGTTTTTGAAATAAGGTAGCGAAACGCGAACGCCTCAACTGAAATTATATTTCAGATAAACCGAATTTTCTGAGTTACGTGGTTTTTGAAATAAGGTAGCGAAACCCAAACACGTTAATATAAATAAATTTTTAGACAAACCCATTTTTTAAAGATACCTGGTTTTGAAAATAACGCGAATGAGTATCAGTTGGTACGAATTTCAAATTTAACCATAGTGCGTAGGCGGGTTGTGAGGTCTCGCGAATAGTTATTTTATAAATTCAGCTACGCTTGCCCAACTCGTTTTTATGTTGATCTTACGTCACGATGTCATAGCTTTATTAGAATAGTCTTCACACGCGTGGTTCGCACGCGCACCGGATATTACCAAAGTTAGAGTTGTGACGTAGTAGCTACATTCCAACAAGAAGGCCACTTTAATTTATAAAAAACACCAATTTCTTAATGCAACCGAAAACGAAGTTCAATAATGATTAGCTCTAACTATAAGTATAATTTTCAACCAAGTCGGTCTTAATATAAAATAAGTATGTAGCTTTTAAGTCGAAAATCGCAAAAATTTACTAAAATGGGCAAATGCCCAACTTGGGGGCCCCCGATCTCCACAGTTCATAACGGGCTACCGAGGGCATGATATTTCTTTTCGATTCGGATATCCCCGGCCGTTCTAAGCTTAATTCTTGGAGAATTATACCGAATACGGTGACCTCAGCTACACTGTACTACGTGAGCCGAGTTAACACAAATCCATTAGGATTGTGTGAAAAAAGCGAAATTCAGTCAGAAATACCAGTAGCGCCGCCAGGATTTTTTTCCGGGTAGGCATTAGTTGATATTGAGGCCCCCTACATATTTTTAATTTAAATTATGTTATTTTTTTTGAGTTCACGAGTTTTATGACCGGTCGTTTAAAATAATTATACTTCATAAATAGAACAAAATCTGTAAACATCCAGAGAACTAGAATAGAAGTTTTAAATCTAAACGAAGAAGGACTCGGGATCAGAAGCCATTACATTCTTTAATAACCCACTGTTTTCCAGTAGTCGAGTTTTCATTTCCGATAGAAATTTTTCGATTAATTGGTAGGTGGATCTCAACTGATTGTTTATGGTATTTGCTTCCGATTCTCTACTTCCCGTCGTGCATGTGATTATACTATGTTTTAGCCTTTTGTTTGGGATTATTTTTCGTTTTCTTAAAGCTAAAAGTTCACTGTTGCGATCCGGTACCGTGATAAAAACGGACTCCGCCAACTTCGAAGCTTCTTCCCAAATTGAGTCGCAGCGTTCAGAGCTCCTAATTTCCTCTAAGGTAGTTGCAGTAGCTGAGCAAATGGCAACGGCTTCCGTATAAACAACTTTAGAACTTTGTAAGTATTCCGACAGCGAATTTGTAACACCTAAAACTTCGTCTAACACAACAATCAAAATTAAGTTGTTAAAATTCTGTAATTGAGAAATATATCCTCGACATTCAGCTGCTTCCTCAGGTTTACCTTTCTCAACCACATTTTCTAATGCTAAAACAACAGAATTGAACCTATTTCTAAAATTATGAATTCCTTTCTTTTTACTAAACCATCTTGTATCGCAACTTTGAGGCATTTTAAGGACGACGTCATAGCCCAACTCTTTCTGGGATTCCTCAAAACATTGGCTTCTAATAACCGAATTGCTTTGGAAATTGTAGATTGCTTGAGGTAAACCAAGCAATTCCCTCACTGCCAATATATTAGAGCAGCAATTAACCAAAACGAGATTTAACCGATGAGCGTAGCAGTGGACAGTTACCACCTACTGCCCCTTCTATTCTAATTCTAACACTAGCCCCATCGTATGTTTGTGCAACACAATTTCCAATTAATAAACCACTTTGTGTTAGAAGGTTTATAATAGCTAAGCTGAGGTTTTCAGAATCAAACTTATGCAAATCTGTGGACCCTAAAAATCTCTCTACGACGCCTATTTAATTTTTAGTATACCGAATGCAAACACTTAATTGCTCTACATCTGCATTTTCACGAGTTTCATCCGCAATAACAGAGTAAAAGCCACCGGATTCATTAACTTCTTGGACAATGGTTTGTCTAGCTAAACTAGCACTAATATTAATTAATTCGTTTTGAATGGTACTATGCATATATTTGGCATACTCTCGCACTTGGTCCTTAAATCAGGACATTTCCTTTTCAACAGTTCTAAAATTTCAACGAAATTCCCTCTATTTTCATTTTTGCCGTCTGACCTATGTCCCCGAAGCGCGAGATCTTGTTGGGCGCGTAATAAAACAATTTCCACGTGAGTAGCTAACACCTCTCTATTTCGAATACCGTCTAGTTTATGGTGGTCATTAACCTGAGACGCTATTGTGCCGCGGGATTTCAATTCCAAATAGTCTAGGTGCTTTTTGTAGGATTGTTGGTGCAACGATTTAGGCGAAGTAAAATGTCCTTCGAATTTTTTGGACATATTTTTCCAATCCATATATCCATCAATCCATCAATCCATCAATAAAAGCTGTATTACTGCCGCTGATAAAATGCCGGCAACAAAAACAATACACTTTATCTTGAGTGCGGATGAAATTGTAACACCAAGTCCTCCGATTTCGGTTACACAAGTAGTGAGCGCCAGATTTTGACTACGTTGGACTAAAACTTTTTATCTTCCAGATCGATTCCAAGCGTCGTATTTAACTTGAAGGCTACAATTGAGAACTACAGACGACCAAGTAGCATTATATCGACGATCGGCGTATTTCGTAGATCCTGCCCGTTATTTTACTTCAAATCCGCCAGTCTCTCTTGTTTCTCAGTGAGCTCATTGGATTTGGCGCGTCTACCTTCTAAGTGATAGAATATTTTACATCGTCATCCGGTCTCCGTTTACCCAGTCTGTCGTCATTGGTGCTCGTTATCTTCTTATCTGCGAACGTTGACCCGCTGTGTCTTATCTTCGATCTCTCAACCTTATAAATATAACCCGACCTCTGTCAACAATACTAGAGCGCCAGATTTTGACTACGTTGGACTAAAACTTTTTATCTTCTAGGTAATTACGCTTCCTTCCGCAATTATTATTATTTTTTTTACAAGATCTGGTGCTCTGTGATATTTATTCCTTATCTAAATGTCTACTAAAATAAGCTTACAAGATATTCTAAACGAACTCAAAAATATGAAAGTTGAAATTAAATCTGACATTGCCGGTGTAAATATAGCGATTAGTAAAACTAATGCTAAATTTCGGATCAAGAATTGTCTGAATTTCACCTTGATAAACTCTCTGATAAAATTGACGTTAAAATGGCAGACAAGGATAGAATAATTTCCGATCTACGGCTTGAGGTGAATCATTTAGCCTCGGATTCGCGACGTAAAAATCTAACGATATCTGGTATCCCTGAAAAACCTGGCGAAGACCGCAATATTTTAGCCCGTCACTTAGAGGATTTTCTTGGTGAAATGCTTGGGTGGGTGGGAAAAGTCCATCCATATCAAGTCTATCGACGGGGAACTATCGTATCAGACTCGCAATCCTATAGGAAAATTGTATTTAAACTTCCTGACATAACGGCCAAAAATGACTTACTTAAAAATGCTTATAAACTTAAAGGTAGCCAGGTTTACATCTCCCAAGATTTCACCCCGAAACAGGATAAGGCCAGATACTTTCTTAGGCAGTTCATTAAATTGCATGGTAAAGATAAAGCAAAATTTGCCACTAACTTTATTTTAACCTTCGAATCTAAAAACTATTTTTTTAACGAATCTACTCAAACCGTAGAAGTAAAAGAATAAATTTTTCCCACTCTCTCAGTATCACTAGTCCTTTTAGTTCCTTATTTTATTTCAATGGAAATTATATATGCAAATATCAAAAGTGCCCACTGTAATCTCCCTTTGCTAATTGCACACCTGAATAACCTATCTATTAATTATAATATAATTGGATTGACTGAAACCTGGTACCGTAATAGTATTTACCATCATCTTTCAAATTACACGTATTTTGGTATCGGTGATCGTATCGGAGGAGGTGTCGGGTTCTACTGTGATAAAAATATTCCGAATACTCCAGTCCAAAACCTCTGTTTATTTAATGAACATATTGAAAGTTTCGTTATCAAGAATACGAAGACTGAAGATTTTTATATAATTATCAACAGACCCCATAAAAGTAATTTTTGTTTATTTTTATCTTATTGTGAACAAATTATGCAAAATATACCCCCTCGCGGAAAACCTATTTTTATGGGTGATTTTAACGTGAATTTCTTACGTGATACTCCCTACTCAAACTCCATTAGAGACCTATTCACCAGTTATAATTTATCAAAGTGCATTAATGAAATTACTCGTGTCCCATCCAATACTTGCCTTGATAATGTTTTCTCTAATCAATCTCTTATAACTAGAGTACTCTCAGAACTGGTTATTACTGATCATTATCCCATTCACATTAAATGTGACATCCGCCTTGAAAAAATTAATCAACCGACACTACGAAATCTTAGTCTTAAAAAAACATCAAAGCATTTGAGCTCGGCCTGAAAAGAGTTAATTGGTCCCCTGTACTCGACTGTAAAGACATTAATGAAACGTATGAAATGTTTGAATCTTGTATCACCCAAGAATATAATAAAGCCTTTCCGTTTAAAACGTTTTCTACCAAGCCGGACTCCTGGTTGACTCCTGACCTAATGACCATAATCAGAAAAAAAACAAATTGCAAAAACTATGTAAGCGACATCCCATCCCATTTAACAATGGTAACTACGTATAATACCGAAACTTCTGTAATAACTTAATTAGAAACACCCGTAATTCGTATTATTACCAAAAAGTAGTACGTGCAAAATCCTCCAAAGAAAATTGGAAAATTGTTAATAATTTGCTAGGAAGAACTACTAATACTAATCGGAATATTCCATTGGAACCTAACATCCTAAATAAATTTTTCACCTCTGAAAATCAGCCCAACCCCTTAGATTCAGGACTGGGCTACCCCTGGCCCATCCCTAATACTATGATGCTTTCTCCCGTAACATCTGTTGAAGTTAAAGATATAGCTATATCTCTGGCTTCGGGCTCTGCCCCAGGCATGGATGATCTCCACCCACGTCCTCTTAAAATCGCCATTGATTATCTTTTAATTCCTCTGGTATATCTTATCAATCTGTCCTTCTCTCTAGGTAAATACCCCGACAAATTAAAAAGAACTATAATTATTCCTGTTTATAAAAAAGGCGTGATCGATAATCCGTCCAACTATCGTCCTATCTCACTACTTTCATTTATTGCAAAGATTTTTGATAAATCTTTTCTTAATCGTCTAGAATCATTTTCAAGTAAATACGGTCTTATCTCCGATTATCAGTTTGGCTTTCGACCGGGGAGGGGCACTGTCAATGCGATAGCGGTGTCATATCACAAAATTATTAATAATCTTGATTCTGGTAATCTTTGTATAGGCGTTTTTCTGGACTCACACTCGACTGGTCAATAAATTATATAGATTGGGCATTAAAGGTAACGCGGGCTTATGGCTCCAAAGCTACCTCTCTAACAGACATTGTTATACTAAAGTTGATAAGAAACTCTCATCCCCTATTGCCCTAGGGTCAGGAGTCCCCCAGGGGTCTATAATCTCTCCTATGCTGTTTAATATTTATATCAATGATCTAATAAATATGGCTACTAAGGGTTCACTGTTTTTATACGCTGATGACACCTTATTATTGATCGGTGGAAAATGTATTAGCTTAATCGCTGACGCGACTAATCGATGTTTGTCTTATATACACACCTGGTTAAAAAATAATGAACTCAACCTGAATTTTGATAAAAGTGAATACATGATATTTAGCAACCGGGGAAAGCAAATTAATGCCCCTGACAATCTCATTCGAATTGACCAGCACTACCTTAAAAAAGTCAACAAATATAAATACCTAGGTCTATGGTTTGACTGTAACCACTCATGGGACGATCATGTAAATGTTATAACTAAACAATTGTCTAGGGTTTGCGGCCTTTTTTATATCTAAAAAAAATGCTTCCCCAGAAGGTATTACTCGAACTATATCACGCATTATTCCACTCTACTCTTTCTTATGATATTTGTATATGGGGTAATACCTCTCAAAAAAATTTAGACCGACTCGTAGTTCTCCAAAAAAGAATAATCCGATCAATTTATAATCTGCAGTATTTAGCGCACACAAAGGAATTTTTTCTAAAGAGTAAAATCCCAAATGTAACTTAACCAATATTGTTCGCCTCACTTGTGTTTATATACAAAGACCTTAAGTCGAACCACAGTCTTTTTGAGAAAAATAGCAGTAAAGTTAACACACGTTTTAAAAAATACCTAAAAGAACCTATTTGTAAAACTAGTAAGAAACTTACCTCTCTATTCTATAACGGTGTTCAAAATTTCAATAACTTGAGTCCGAATATTAAAAATATTTTCACTGAATCATTATTCAAAAATATCACTAAAAAAGGTATTCCAATGAATATCCTTGATCATATACAACTTTAACGTGTAATTGTTTTTTGTAAGTAATTAGTTTTTGTTTTTATATTTATTTATTATTTTATTAATTTAATTTAATTTAAATGTTTAATTGCTGGTCTATTTTCGGCGCGAGGGCTTACAAGTAGCCAAGTTGACTTAGCCCTCAAGCAACTATATAATAAGTCTTCTGAGATTTGAAATAAAATTGAAATTGAAATTGAAATTGTGTAATGATTCTGTGTTGTTTATTTAAACGTTTTAAATTGGATACCCGATTTCAAAAATAGCGCGTGAATAGCAGACGTAAGTTCGCGAACTTTTAAAAGAGTAAGCCTTGGTTTCGATTAGCGCGCGTAATGGTGCGTCACCGAACTTTGAGACGCATCAACGTTTTGACGCACGTAAAGAAAAATACATTATAACGCGTGCTAGTGGAAAACAAGCTATAGTTGGAAAATAAATATTTGAAATTAACGGCTGTGTGTATTTTATATCTAAAAACTAGTTAAGCCTAACATTGCGAAACATTAAAAGTAGAGTCTAAAAAACTCCAGCCCTATTTATGTCTGCCAGTGGCTAAACGACAGACATAGGTTACTTAAATTAGATAAATTTCTGACTGAGCAGCCCTCGTCGAGATAGGATTTAATCGATGTTTAAAATAAAATAAATATATATTATAAAAACTCCGGCGGCGACTCTAGCAAGCGCAACAGCAAATCTGAAAATCCGGTGACGACTCTAGCAAGCGCAATAGCAAATCCGAAACTCCGGCGGCGACTCTAGCAAGCGCAATAGCAAATCCGAAACTCCGGCGGTGACTCTAGCAAGAGCAACAGCAAATCCGGAACTCCAGCGGTGACTCTAGCAAGCGAAACAGCAAATCCGAAACTCCGGCGGCGACTCTAGCAAGCGCAACAGCAATTCCGAGGCCATCGCCATCTCCACTTGCAAGCTGCTGGAGGACCTGACTTGGTGTGACAGCTTCTTCCAGGAATTCGCTTCGAGGTTACTTAAAAGCTACGAATTCGTCACCTCGCAACTGACCGCCATGGACCTCAAGTACATTCGCTCAGACGCGGCCTTCTTCATCTGGGTCAACTTCACCAAAGTAAGCTGGATTCCAATATTCAATAATTGTCACCTTCAGATCTAGCTTCGATAATAAAGACTACGTTACCGTTAAGAAAGGTAATTGCTTAGGTCCCACAACTTCGAAGGTTTTGGATTCGTTGTTTGGTAAACTGGGACCACATTTTTTTAATACCGTATTTTCGCGATAATGTTGATATTAATTCAGGATAAAGTTTAGCTATTGACTAACATTAATACATCTATACTCACAAACAAGGATAACGTACGCTAAGAATATGATTTACCGAAAAAAACCACGCCTCTTATCTTCATCCAGCTAACGGGGATGACAGCTATGGGGGAAACACCGCTCTTTCGTAGTTTTTTATTTAATAAAGTACGTTTGTTTGTTCCAGGTTGGATAGCTAGTGGAGCCCTTTAACGTAATTATACTCCAATTATGTCCTTGAGAAAAGTTCTTGTTGGTTAATTAAGACTAACGTCCAGTTTAAGTCGATTTGATTACCAGTTTTGATCAATAAAATTGTAGTTCAAATATACAGTCATGATCTCTTATGTTTCTTGCGAACACCTGTAACTTTCTTAAATGAAAAATATTTGTTATAATATTTGTATTTGGATGAGTCAATGTGAGATTGACTTATGTAGTCGTCACTATCTCTCCGAATGTTCCATAAGGTACAGTTAAATTAACCTATAATAAGAAAAGAGGTCATCAAGTCACAATTTAATAATTAATATTAAAATATGATTACTGCGCTTCTCTCGCCTTATGTTCGGTTTAAAGAATGAAGACTGAAATTTATGCGCCGAACTATATTTGGCCTTTTAACCATTTGTTCACTGCGTTCGGAGAAACGCAGAACTTTCACCCAGAAAGGAAACCAACAGCGCTCCTAGTGGAAAAAAACTATAAACTTGTAGATACCCCACTGAACACTCTACTTTATTCTGCCTTTAATGTTCCAAAACTTGGCATGTTTGTGGTCATTTCAACCAGAGGCTTAGTGAATAGTGTTTTTATGGGAGCGAGCCGAGGGGGGGAGGGTTCGTGCTTTCGGAAGGAGGGGGTGGTGTTGGCAAAGGAGGGGGCGGTGTTGGCAAAGGTGTTGGTATTTCGGACTCATAGCTACGGTGATGAAGAAGCTTTCCGACTTCTCCAACTCAATCACAGTGCACAAACCCCGAAAAAAAAGGTTGAGGCAGCACTCACCGGCCCACCCCCATACCTCAATACAATTTTTGAGTGGCAGCGCGTGACCAGTTGACGTCAAAATAATGAAACAAAAATATGGAGGGGGCAATTATTATTATTTTTATTTGTGCAAACAATTGACATTTAAAAAATCCTACGTTTATAATACACAATATCCCCCTTTATATAAGCAGTGCTTGTAGTTAGGAGGGAGAGAGTATTAATAGCAGTAGATACAATATAATTAATATAAACGCATTTATATTTTCCTAATATAGTTTTAAATCTCAATTTCATTGGCCTTAATATATTATTTAAATTTAATTAGAAATAATTTATAACACACATCAGCTTTTAAATCTATGTTCAAATTATTCAATAACTTAGGTCTCAAATATAAAAAGCTTCCCCGTATTAAGTTATAACTATCAATAGGTATTCGAATATTTTCATTAGTTAGAAATCGTATAAGATATTAAGAAAGATTAGGTTTGACTTTAGATCGATCAATATTTTTTACATAATTTAGAATTTTATAGATGTTGTATATAATTACACGAGTTTACATGTTTTAAATATTTTTATATAATTTCACAGTCGAATAATACCATGGTTTCTTTCGACAAATTCTAATTATAAGATTATTTTAATTTATAAGCGGTTTCAGATTACAAGGTGTTGCACTACCCCAACAAATAATTCCATTAGTAAGAATTGAATTAACAAGTGCATAATAAATAGTTGGTAATGTTGTAAAGTGTAGCAATCTAAACAAAGAAAGCTTTAAAGAGGCTATAGATCCTATTTTAAATATTTCTAAACATATATCCCTAAATATTTCACATAATCCATTTTATCTATGCAATGACAACTACAGTTTAAAATATATTATTGGTTGACCACCGGTTGCAACAGAAAACGTAAGGTAACAAGTTTTCTTTTTAAACTTTAGCTCAGTAAATGTTCATCTAAATTGTGTTTAATAATGTTAATACCTTTATTGTCTTTCCTTTATGCTTTTGCCCAGGTTTTCTCACGGTATATTTTTCCCATATCATAAGCAAAAGATACAGAGTGGTCAGATCTGGTATTATCACATATTACATTAATACAAATCAAAAAAGAATAGGGCCAAGAACAGTACCTTGCGGGACACCACAGCGTTAACTTGTTTCGTTAGTAAAATCGTTGCCAATCTTGACCGTCCCTTTTCTGGATTTTAGATAACTTTTAAAACCATTTCCGCGGAAGCCAGCGAATTCCAATTTTTTCCAACTTTCTAAGTAGTAATAATGTAATGTTCCTGGAACATTTTTGTTGTTAATACAATAAAAATCGCGTAAATAGCCTAATTTTTCTTCACTTCTTGTTAAATTACGATTAGGTAACTAGTTATATTTATGTTGTTTAACCTTCATCGCGAAATATTTTTATGGTTTTTTTTCAAGGAAATTCTCACACTCAAACAAAAATGGAGAAAATTGGGATCCGTGTCTCCGCTTTCCTCCAGACGCCTTTTAGTACGTATAAACCGAAATATTGAGAAAGTAAAAAACATTTACGCTATCAAATCAATCAAGTATGATACGAGATCAAGTATGACACGAGAATGTTATCAATTAGCTTCAGTCGTTTTTACTCCTAACTTTGAACTGCTTTTTGTTGAAGTAATTGTTCATGAAAAATTTACTAAACAAATAAACGTAAAACAAATACACTGTGACTGATATAAAACCGGATTTGCTGGTAAAATTACATTTCTGGACCGTTAAAAGCATGTAAGAGGCGTACAGACTGACGGTAAATCCTAATATCATTTGTACAACTTGGATATAAGTAATACTCATAGCTATATACTTCGGTAGCTTGAAACCCAAGGCTCTCAAAGTGAAGTACGGGTACATGACCGAATGTACGGTGAAATTCATAACCATGAACCATCGCGAGATCGGCACCCAATCGACTCCGACAAGCCACGAACTAACGAGAGTCAGCGCGTGATGCGTGATGTGCAGAAAGGTTAATTTCTGCTTACGTAGTACTATAAAGACGGTGTCTCCTAGTTCGGGAACTTTGGACATCATGAAAACGAATTCCCAAAAGGAAAATACCAAAGTCGTATTTATGTCTGCCCCGTCACAAATCGAGTAGTGTAAGCCTTGGTTTCTTACAGCGGACAAGAAAATCGGAAAAGTACGGATCGTGGCTACGGTGCTGAAGACAGCCAGTGCGGCGTTCCACAAAGCGAAGTACGTTTTCGTATTGTAAGCCGGTTTGGTCGACATCTGCTTCTGAATAGCTAGGATGGTCAGGACGTAGGCCGAAGATATGTAAATGGACAGATGGACGTTTCGATCCAACCATTGCCGGTTTTTCTCGAAATCAAAGTTCTTCTCGAAGTCGAAGTAGAATGTTTCGGTGTTGTTGGCTGTGGGCAACATCTGTGAAAAGGTTACTATTTCAAATTAATGATAGTAGCCTCGTTTCTAATGACACCAAGCGGTAACTTTTAGAATTAATCTAAGAGTCAAGTTGTCTAGGTATTTTAAGTTATAATTTATTGATATCACAAGGAAGTTGTTTGGCAAACATTTTCTATAATTTTATCTTTCAAAAGACCAATCAAAGACCACCAATATCCGTTATTTTTCTTTGAACATATTAATTAATTGTGAGATGGTTGTTAAAATGAAAATTGCGTTCACTTCACCATTGCCCAGCTTTAGCACCGCAAGAAAATTAAACACGTGCTTCGGAAAACAATTGGCATTCTTAGCAAGTTACCGGAAATATTTTTTTATCGACATATGACTTTCGAAATGAAATTAGCATAACTATTTTTAACAAGGGAATTTATACAAACTTTCAGGAGTACACATATCAGTTTTGTTTGTTTTCGTGGGTGCTAAATCTATATATTTCCTTAGTGATGTTTTAATAATGGTCTTCAGAGTCGAAAATTAAGCTATTATAAACGCCTCTTTCTTAGTAATCTATTGAAAAAGATAAAAGTTCCTAAAATAGTGTATCATGCTTATTATTACCTGAAAACTCCGAATCAAGTCAAAAAACTGGACCTGAAATAACTGCAAATTCTCCAAATAAATACGAAACAAGTTGAGCCCATCAAAGAAAAATGGGCGCGAAATGCATCGACCCAAGCTTCGGTTAAGAAAATGTAATTTACAAAAACAAGTTGTTAATTTGACTAGAGCTGGGGCTGATGATGATATAAAACCACATTTTTAAACGAACAAATCATTACATTTATGAGTCCTTGTCTAATTTTGAAAAATAGAGTTGTGGCATCAGATAACTTGATATAAAAAGATGGTGTTACAACGGTAGCTAAATACCGATTAGCCGCTTTCAAGAATGGAAAAAATACCTGAAAATTGTGATAATGTGATATAATTCATATTTTCTATTATTAATATTTTTGATAAATCCTATACTTTACAGATAATTGCATCACGTCTTTTAAAAATTGCGCCATTATATTGATAGGCCGATATATTGTGAAAGTGGCAAAAGAAAATCAAAAGGCTGGATATGTTGAGAAACGTTAATACAGCCTCCTGGAATTAATAAGCGCTCAAGATAATTGTGGGCTCAAGTATACCAGCCGATTTCTAATAAATTTGTTACATTATTTGCTATTTAATGAAATAAATGTATTTGTTCCTCACTAGGAAAAGTTTTAACGAAAACGGCAATTTAGCGAATTTAGGCAATTGTGAAACATACCACTGGTTTGATTTTGATTAATGCATCCTTTATTTAATGTCCGTGAAATATAGTTTCCTTGATCTAGTTAAGTAGTATACTGTGGTTTTGGACTTTCGCTAGGCCAACACTATTTCAGAAAGTAGGACAACTATGGGCGATCTTAGACTTCCAAACTTGACCACAAGGTTGTTAAATCGTGATTTATAGAATTAATTAAAAGACAAACCAATGGTTGTGGTCGCGGAATTTGGGAACAATTCTAATCGTAAAGTGTCATTTCTTGATAAAATTTACTTGCCATTTTTTTCAATTGTCTAGGTATATAAAAACTGCAAGGACAGTGTAGGGAAAAATCTTAAAACTTCTCATGGGACATAAGTAAAAATACTCAAGAAGATCATGGAAATCTGGGGATTTTGATCTGAAAAATCTGAGACCTGGGACCTCTTAATCAGGCACTGCCTAATGGTGGAAAATTCCAGGCTAGTGCTCTGCCTAATGGCGGTTTTTTTGGGCTGCTCCTAAAATAGTTGCTTGTCCTATTACGCTATCGAGAGCAGATCCCGGAGAGCATCGCGTTTCACATTGGGACGTGGGAGAACAGTTAGTTCATTTCTTGCTGTCTGTTTCTATGAGGCCAGTTGTAGAGCAACGGAATAGTCCTTTTGCTTCATACAAATTCACCTAGCGGCTAGATTTTAACCCTCTAAGCAGATGGTTTACCATAATCTTTTTAAGCTTTTATTTCAAATTTTAGAATACGTTTAACTTGAAATCGGGCTCCGAAAAACAAGGCTTTAACTCATTGAGATTTTGAAAAGGTGACGCAAGCGGTTAGTTAATAGGTAACTTACTTATTCACGTCCGTAACTTTACGCAAAAACCTTTTACATGGGTTAAACTCCTTCGGTCTTACCATATATTTACGCACACGTGCGTCACACGTGCGTTTAGACTTTTCGATGATTTGATATACGTATTCATCGTATAGATAAATTGTATTTCGTCCAATTTTTATCGAAATGTTGTCACGTGGCGAAAACCAAATTGCAGCCCAGGTGCCAAAACAATATGGCCGCCCACGTGAAAAAATTATCTAATCCATATTAATTTAATAATATTTAATTAAGAATATTATGTTTATTGAGATTACATATAATTATAATTTTATTGAATAATGTTCATAATCATCGCAAATGGTTTGTTGTATGATTAAAATACCATTTTTCGATGAGAGAACCGAATAGCAATATTTGAAACGTCGAATAGTTTGTTCGAATATTTTTGAATAGAAAACGGTCTGTTAACTGATCAAACACGAAATAGTGCTTTGAAAAGCAAACATTTTTACGCATTTGGTTGTACACTTTTATTTTTATTTTTATCTTTAGTTTTACTTTTTCGTTCTAAGAAATTCCAAAAAACGCCAAGGCGACTATTTGATCAAATAAAACGAAAATCCGTGAACATTTTCGATTTGATCAAATTATTTATTGATACCAAATATATTGTAAGTCCCTTATAAACTTTTTATGTACTCTAGCTAAATGACTACTAATTATACATACCTTTGCCAAAAAAAGCTTCAAGAAACAATCTTGAATAATCCGAAAGCCAAATTTGCAATGTGAAATGTTTAAAATCGAAGAATTTGATAAACGGAAGACGCTAGGGTATTTTTATGACTTGTTCGCTCAGATGATCCTTAACTATAATCACGAATGGTCAGGCGCAGTCTCGAGTCTTTAAGGAAAACTCTTTCATCCATCAAAGGACTTTGTTTCGTGACGGAGTACAAGGAAAAACGTAAAATTGAATTTGTGATCATTTTTGTTCTCTAACAGTTTAATAATTGAAGTACGTCATAGGTATGATATAAAAGTGATAATAAATAATTGAATAATAAACGTTGAAACGAGTAAAATTTCGTAAACTCATTTTTGAAGTACGATTTTTATGTTGCTTATACTTAATCGCGACGCCATTATTTTATGGTTCGTTTTAAGAAAATTCTAACAATCAAACAAAAAATAAAGAAATTTTGCTGCTTGACATTTTTCCTCCCAGACGCCTTTAACAATGAGAAAAGATAAATTCTATTAAATAGTATTTTTTAAGTTTCAAAAACCACGATGAATAGTTTCCAGTTAAGATATTTTTGTGTTACAACATTATTCAACGTCACGTTTTGATAACTTTAACTTCTAACAAAGATGTAGTGGCATCTACGATACAACTATTTGATCCAAAGATTTTATTATTGGATTAGCTGAAATGCTTTTAACAACTATTACTTAAATATTCTAGACTTTTTAAATCAGCTATGCTAATACCTAAGGCACCACCTTAGGCCTAAATCATCAAGCGACTTTTAAAGCCTTTAATTCAAGTGGCCGGGTTACAATGCCACCACACCTTATTGGATCTAAACCAATGCAGCAGCTTATTTTCATATACATAGTTTTATACGAAATCATCTATTTTCCGGGTGCCTATCTACGCACAATGTTGATTTCTCAAAACTAAGGTTACCGAATTAGAACAAAAACTATACAAATCAAGAAAGTATATCAATACGCCACTTTGGAATTTATTGTGGCGCCGTCCACGGCAGATTTTCGGAAGCAGATACTAATAACGTTTTGTATACAATCGGAGAAAAAATTTATTACTGAATAACAATGAAATAATGAGAATGAAACAAAGATTTTTAATCCGCACACACCAGCGGTGAAGTTCGCTTCCCTGAGGAACACAGATTTTTCTGTGGTGACATAGTTTAAGTCAGGTTCCGAAAGAAGCAAGTCGATATCCAAAATTTTCTCAACGTTTACTAGAAAACATCCCAATAATTCCATTATATAAATATATAAAGTTTCCCTTCCCGAAATTCGGTGAAAGTTGAATTGAAAAGTCTTAGAATACAGGGTGTTCCCTAAATGGGGGTAGGACCGAGCGTCTACGGATTCTACAGACTATTTTAAGACGAAAATGTTCTATGGCATTTTTCCGATTTAGGCCACCATTTCGAAGGTACGAAATAATTGATGTATGGACGACCCCTTAATTTAAAATAACAATTTAATAGCTTAACGTCAATTAGCCATTTCATTCAAAGACATCGGTACGTGGCCGAAATAAAAAAACTCACTACAAAATCATTTTGTTGGGACGCGAACGCGCTCATTTTTCGTTACCATGGCGATTATCTGATTTGATTTTTTAATAGGTTTAATGTGTAGACAGCACGCTGTTTGCTTCGTGATTCGCTGTAAGGAAAACCACGCCCCTCAGCCTTTCCTCGCGTAATTGCCTCCCATTTTCCACCAAGAAGGGGGAAGAATATCTTCCAGAAATCTTAAAATCGGAGGCTTTAGTAGAGGCCACACATAATTTGTTCACGTGAATATATTCTTGATTCCATCAATGGCAATGCAGGGTTGATTTAATAATTTGATTGAAACTAATTTACGGAGTAAAATTAAAAGCCACGTAATTTTGGCCATTATTTTGAAAAAAGGTTTAAATATTTTTTGCGAGTATGTAATAGTAATATATTTTCAGCTTTAAAAAAGGCATTTAACAATAGAAAGCGGCACTAAAATTGTTGATTTTCATGAAGAGTTAGTTATTAAAAGCTACAATTTAAGCTCTTTCGATAAATTCTTTTTCTATCTATTATCCATGTTAGTAATTTTATTTAGTTGTACACATAGTATAGTATACAATTTAATACAGGGTGTTACGGATAAGTACGTCATAAATTTTAGGGCGTTTCCTTTGGGCAGTGCCGGCCCGTGGAAAGTTTTAGGATGGAGCGAGATCCGATTATAGTGCCTGCCCTGCTTGCCCTTAATATACAAATATATTTTTTCCTTTATTTTATTTTTCTTAACCCTGCCTTTGGGTTCTAATGAGTCAAAGTGTCCTATAAACATGGGTCCTAAAACGCTTTGTTTCATAGTTTTAAACCCCAAAAACAACGAAATAGCTAGTAATGTGAAGTTCGGTATTCTACACTGAGAAAAATTTCTTTACTTTCTACAGAGTTTTTTTACAGTATTAATGTGTGTGAAATTTTTGCAATAAGTTTCTGTAAGCAAGTAAAACAGTTCAGTAATTTTATTTCTGTACAATATCCTTATGTATACAGGGTGTCTCAATTTGCTCGATCAGGCCATTGTTTCTCAAAATGTATTTATGCTAGGGTTCTGAAATTTTCAGGGTTTATTTGTTAGGTATGGAAGGCTTTGGTTACTAAATTTCAGAAAAATCGAACGATTTTGTGCCGTTTTGGAAAATTTATTTTTTCACCGGTAGGTGTCACGCAAAATGTTTCAATAGAAAAGTTGTAGGGCATAGTCGAAAGTGTAAAAATAATTTTGGTTCGGTTGAAAAAGATCTATTTTTCACTGAGTTTGGAGGTCGGGGGAAAACAAGTTGTACTAGCAGGCAATAGCCTTTAAAGGGAAATATAACCTCAGGTATTTGGTGTGGAACACCAACGCTTGCAGCTCTGGCCGCTCTTGCCTTTGGCTTTAAAAATGTTTGGCGCCACTGTACAGGGACATTTGAAAAATTGAAGGGGTCTTCCGTAAAGATTGCTTTGCAGGTTATATATTCCCTTTAACGTAAACAATCGTACATAATCACAACACACATGTACATTTATTTTAGGGAACTTATGCTTTCAGCTATGTAGTTAATAATCAGATCTGCAAAAAGTTATTGTTAAAGAAAATTATTACGTTCAACACCTAATTAGACAAAGTAGACAAAGACCGCGTCTTCCATTTCGACGTGGTTACGAGTAAGATCATCAAACAAAAATTACGCTTATTTTTCTTTTGTTGTTTTTTTAACGTGAAATATCAATTGTCCGAGTAGTATTTAAAGCGTTTACATTTCAAAGTTAAAACATTATCTCAGCTTGGCCGATTGTTATCCAGTATGCCTCTTTACACTCGAGATCAGCGCGCTCATATGCTAGAATTATTTTACGGAGAAGGTCGTCGTAATGCTACTCTAGTAAGTCAGTTATTTAGACGAAGATTTCCCAATTGCAGACCAAGTCATACGACGGTTCTTAGAGTGGTCCGCAACTTCGACAACTGGGGTAATTATCAATCCGAGGTTTCGTGGTCGTGGTCTCCAGGACATCGACATGGAAAACACCATACTTGCCTACTTCGTCGCCTATAATCGAGCGAGCGTCAGGACTGCCAGCTTTGACTTAGGGTTGGATCGAAACTACGTTTGGAGAACACTCAAAAGACACCATTTTCATCCTTATCGAGCGACACTTCACCAAGGACTGCATGACGGTAATAGACAGCGCCGACTCGACTTCTGCAATTGGTTTTGCCTCATGGCTGACGCGCACCAGGATTTTCACGATCAACTACTGATGTCCGACGAATGTTCATTCGGAAGAGATGGGCCTTTCAACCGTCAAAACCAACATATGTGGGACTACGAGAATCCACACTGGGGATTTCCTCACCGCCACCAAGTGCAGTTTCGCTTAAATGTGTGGGCTGGTCTGTTAGGTGACAGAATTATTGGCCCGTTCTTCCTGCCAAATCGTCTGAACGGTCAAAACTACTTGGAGTTCCTTCAAAATGAAATATCCAACGTGTTGGGCGACATTCCTCTGGCCGAGTACAGACGCATCTGGTTCCAGCAAGATGAGGCGCCACCTCACCAATATCGTGACGTGGTTGCATATCTAAACGACGAGTTTCCTGGAAGATGGATCGGAAGAACTGGTCCTGTTCGTTGGCCTGCAAGATAACCTGATCTAATACCACTCGACTTTTTTCTTTGGGGATTCGTAAAGGACTACGTATACTAAACACCTGTGACGAGCGTTGAAGATTTACGACAAAGAATCATCGAAGTATGTCGCCGGGTGACTCCAGAAATGGTTCGGGGAGCATTTCGCAATATGCAACATCGTGCATATTTGTGCATTGCATCAGAAGGTGGCATTTTTGAAAACATTTTGTAGAAGTCATTAAAAAACATTTGTCACTTTGGCTGATTATTATTTGTTTATTTTTCTAAATCTTATAACTGAAATGCATGTTACCTACAATTCGTTAAAGGCTATTGCCTGCTAGTACAACTTGTTTTTTCCCCCGACCTCCAAACTCAGTGAAAAATAGATCTTTTTCAACCGAACCAAATTTATTTTTACACTTTCGACTATGCCCTACAATTTTTCTATTGAAACATTTTGCGTCACGCAAAAAATAAATAAATTTTCCAAAACGGCACAAAATCGTTCGATTTTTCTGAAATTTAGTAACCAAAGCCTTCCATACCTAAATAAACCCTGAAATTTTCAGAACCCTAGCATAAATACATTTTGAGAAAAATGGCCTGATCGAGCAAATTGAGACACCTTGTATTTTAGTTACAGAACTGTTATTTGTACTAAGAACTGTAGAGATTACAGAACTATTTCTGTAATCCATGATCAACAGTTTTGGCTGTTAAAATGACCAAATATGTTTATTGGTGGCACTGTAATTTTCACCAAAAACTGCAAAAGTTACAAATCTCGTCTTGTAATTTGCGCTACAATTATTTAATGTACGTTTTACATGTATATCCGTAGTAATAGAAATATTTTATAGAAATTAAATTTTATAAATTTCTGCGGTTATTACCATAAGCCTATGATAGCCACTCTCGCACCTAACGGAACGCGCCTCTCGCGACCGCGGTAAAGCACAGCTCCTATCTGTCAATTCAAAGGAATCCGGCGCCTGGCTGAACGCGCTTCCTTCTCCGTCTCTGGGTACTCATCTGGACGATGGTTCTTTTAGAATCGCCATCGGTCTTCGCTTGGGTGCCCATATCTGCGTTCCGCGCATCTGCAACTGTGGTGCCCATATCTGCGTTCCGCGCATCTGCAACTGTGGTGCCCATATCTGCGTTCCGCGCATCTGCAACTGTGGTGCCCATGTCGACTCGTTCGGGACCCATGGTTAAGTTGCAAAAAAAGCGCTGGTCGTCTGTCCCGCCACGCCGCCGTCAACGACATCGTACGGCGTGCTCTCGTGACAGGTCCCCCTGTGTGCCCTCCGTCCTCGAGCCCCCGCGTTTTGTCGCGGGACGACGGCAAACGCCCAGATGGCATGACCCTTGTTCCTTGGTCCGGTGGTAAATCTTTAGTATGGGATTTCACATGCTCCGACCCCATAGCACCTTCGTATTTGGCTTCGTCTTCTACAGCCCCTCTCTGGGCCGCCATCCAGGCTGAATTGAAGAAAAATGCGGCCGCCGTCTTGAACACGTTCCCACCAGGCTACTCTCTTGATGAATTTCTTTACAAACTCCACTATTTTTTACTGTTTTATTTTTGTACACCAATTTTTTTTAAATAAATTAAAATGTTAATTCTTGACGCGACAAGCGACTCTCACCTCTTTTATAACTCAAACATTTAGTGCACAAATAAAAGAAATAGACAACGCCACGGCAAAGTATCAACCAAGCACGGGAGGTATCAGAAAAAGAGCGGTCAGTTATCACAACATCAAATAAAATTGCGTTGTTTTTTCTCTACTCTAGACTGTGAGTAGACGAATTAGCAGACGGAAATCCAGTAGTTTAGCGAACTTCTCGCGTTGGCCGCTGGAAGGTTCTATGGTAACCGAATGTCTTATTTTTAAAATTACAGTTTAGCAACTTGCGCAAAAATTACCAAAATTAAAATAACTTAGACGACCAATTTTTCTAGTGCACAAGATTTATTTAAAACATAAATATTTAATTTATGTAATTAAATATGTATGTGTATTTTTTGACGCCCCTACCGGATTATTTTTTTCAAAATAGTTTTTACATTGAAGCCAATATAAAAACGAGCGTGGCGCTGAACTCCTACACGTTATAGTACAGTTTATAGGGGGAAAATCCTTGCTCGCGGAATTTCGACGAATGTGTTGGCCACTGTAGCGTGAACAGCGCGTGATCAAATTTGGCCGTGGTTCACCAGTGCGGCGCTGATGGCGTAACTTTCGTTACCAGCCAAATGAAAGCATGGGCCAAAGGCAGGGTTCTTTAAAAGTTCTAATCGGACCACGCGACAAAATTTCAAAACTCGTTCTAGTTTCTATATTGGCTTCACAAAATGCAGTTGCAGAGTCAGTTGTCAATTATTTCTTTGTATTATTCTAACCCGTAAGTTAACTTGTATTCACATTAGAATAAGATATATCAGGTTCAAAACTTTTATTAAAAAAATCTGAGCATGTGGGCATTTTTGTTTTAAAATTTGTACATGGTACACTTTAATAATCTTCGATCAGGGGTGAAATAATGTTCGGGCTTTTGACATGGCAACGCTGCTCATGACCAATGTTGCCACTCCTTGGCATTTCTCCCAAGATCTTGGCATTTTGAGATCGATCTTGGCATCTGGGTATTTTTTTTCAACACCTTGGCATTTACCTTGGGTTTTTTTTTTCAGTTCTAGGATCTTTTATTCTCCCTAGGATTTTCTTGGCGAAAACGTTTTTTTTTAATTTTGATACTAAATGAAAACAAATAAGGGGAGATACCTTATTTCCAAAACTACGTATCTTCTTAAGATTTGTGTACAAAGTTACGTGGTTTTGTGAATAAGGCCATAGATATACATGTATGATCTATGAATAAGGCAGCGTGATGTCTTTATAAGGAACGTTAATAGGTAGCGTTTACCGCTGTCCAGTCGCGTAGCTAGCATGGGTGACACCCGGGGCGGATTTCATGGTGTGCTACTTACTAGTCTCTAGTTTGTGTAAGTTTTTATTTTTTTCATGATCGGGTGTTTCCTCCAAATCCCACCGAAAACTATGGCTAAGACCTCTTTCGAACGTAGACGAAATCAGTAAGACGAAGCGCATTAGCTGCCAGTCACGTAGATTGCACCCCGCAATTCGGAACTGCCCCAGGTCTTCAGGGGGCCCAAAATTCCTATCAAATTATATGCTAAATACCGGCTAAAACCCCGAAAAGATTTTCTTCGGGGGGGGGGGGGGCTCGGGGTCATAGCTTCTCCACTATTAGCAGAAATGGCTGAAAAAAATTCGGCACCGCAACGCCACCTAGAACCGTTTCGGTCGCGAATATTAATATATTTTCTTAATGATTTTTAGTCATTTTGAGCCCACTACTTTTTTTTTATAAAACATGGTGACCTGTATAAAACAAAATTTTCACCCTTAATTTTCGTTTCTGGGGGGCGCATAGAAATCTCATAGGTAACTAGAATGCTGCCGCCTACGGCCGGGCCTGTCGCCAGGTCATATTTAATCACATGGTACCTTTCAGCCAATGAGAGGCATTTTAGTGACTACGCTACGCCCGACGCGTAATCTATCGTGGAATAAATTTGAAAGCTGCAGACGATGCCTTCGACAGCTAAGCTCGGGAAATTCGCATAGGATTATCATGGGTTTTTCTTCGATTATTTCGCTTTTGAGTTATTAATTGCTTTACAAAAATAGTGTAAATATGACGGTAAATATATCAAGTTTTTAATATTTTCTTTTAATATTTATAAATGTGGAATATTTTGAGCGATTTGGAAGTAGTTAGCTCCATTTCTTTCGTAGGTGCGCTTTGAAAACATTAAGCCTAGGTCAATCTGCTTGGGAGCATGGACTAATTAACGCGTTAATAATTGTAAATAAGGTTTTGCCAAAACTTGAACGACGTAAAGCAACTGCGTATCAATCCTTGCTAGTATTGTGTGTGATTACGCTGGGTTATTATTTAGGGCTCTGGGTTTTTTATATTGAGATCTTAAATGTATTTACTTATTTATAAAGGTAAGAAATTTTTAACTTATTATTTGCTAAATCTTATCTAGTAAGTGATTCGGTAGAAGAAAGCATTAATTTTTAAATGCACTGTATAAATTCTTAGCCTTGTGGCTAGGCCTATAACTGGTCCAAAAACAATAATTCCTTTTTTATAATAGTCAAATCACTTTGAAGATATCGCTGTAGTTGTTATTTTAGAACCTTTTATTGGTTCTCTGTTGGAATGACTGTCATTATTTTACCCTCTTTATTTGTAAGATTTTGATGGAAGCCCTGTAAGTGAATTATTGGTGCGTATCAAATTTGTTGCCTTGGTCTCATTCATTCTATGAACCTTTTCCCCTGATACTCTGGGAAATTATAAACAGTACACTAACTTTCATTAAAACATTAAGTTAACTTGGCGAGAAATACTTTCTAACCAACCTCTTATATCTGTAACTCTGTATTTTCCGAGGGGCAGTTCACTCCTTCGCAGAGTGCAGAAGTAATCAAGATTAAAAATTTAATCGGATTAAATTTAATACAGCCAAAGCTACATATATTAAATTTAATCGGATTAAATTTAATACAGCCAAAGCTACAGATATTAAATTTAATCGGATTAAATTTAATACAGCCAAAGCTACAGACATAAAATTTAATCAGATTTAATCAACCAAGTGTGCAGATTTAATCATGGGAGTGAACTGCCCCTCGGTATTTTCCCACCTCCAATCATAAATAGATGGCTAAAATTGTTTTTCAAAAGTCGATCCTATTTTAGAGTTAAGTGGACTAGTTTGGAGCCTTTCAAATTAGTTGAAAATCAAGGGTTTTTTGTCAAATTAAGTATTCAATAACCACAAAAATTGTTACTATCGGAATGTGGCATTTAACATGCATGCAGAATTTTGTAAAAATACAAAAAAATTTACTACAAATGAAAATATAGTAATCATAAATTTTACCAAATGTTTTAATAACAAAGGATTGAAATGATAAGAATGTTACTAAAAATATTTTTAAATCAATTTATTTGATAAGATGCTAGACCAAAATCGTTTTTTAATAGCATTTAAGGAGTTCCTTGTATTTCAAGAATTAACTTTAATAGTGAAATTAGACCTGATATAGTAAAAAAGTGGGGAAAACCTGTGAAAGTACAGCTGTCACTTTTATGTGCGCAAAATAATAATGCCCAACATCTAATATTTTTACAAATGAATTCTCAGTTTGTCATGATACTTTTATCTGGAAAATAGTCAATACCTGTTTCATAGTTTTTAAACACAAATGTAATGTAATTTTTTATAAAAGAAGTAATAAAGAAAAATATGCAAATTTTTTATTGTTATTGTTTCTTGTAATTTTTGGTTAAATATGAGATTGGGAAAACCATGTACGTTACTGCATAAATACCACTACTGGCTTAAATCAATATTGCGACTTAATCATAAAGTTATAATGCATAGGAGGAATGTGGCCAGCTCTTCAATCACGCAGCGCAAACTAATCTACAGCTCCTTTCCCCTTCTAGTATACTGTTAACATCAAGTCTTTATGCTGCTGTAGTATTGTTTGAAGACATGTGGATTTAATATAATTCATATCAGGTTTGAATTATAAATAAGTTAAAAATGCCTGCCAACTTTTTTTTTGGTTTATCTCAAGTAATTCAAAAACTGAAAGGGCCCCCAAAATCTTTAAGACGCCCTTGATGATATCACATTCACCTCAGTAGCGGCCCCAGGTTTTTTTACGGGTAAGCACCAAGCTTCAATTTCTATCCTATAAATAAACCAAATAAAATGTGAATAGATTAATTTGAAATTTTTAAACCAATTACAAAAATATAGGCTTTTTTTATTAAAATTAGGAGGCCCTAGTTTACAATTTCAAGGCCCCTACCAAAATGTTAGGTAGGTCTGGGCCTACCCCAGCTTATTGCTGGCGCCTCTACCAAATTGACTGCCTTTAAACTGGCTGGTTACCACCATCATTTGCTTGTTTTGAACTTATAGAAATGGAATTGGAATATGTATGCCGTAATAATTAGTGGAACACAACACAATTTCACAAAGAACAAAAAATGAAAAAAAATTAAATTTGTTAAAAATAAAATTTAACACGTATGAAATTAAAGTGTCAAAACAATGCTTTGATAGAAAAAAAAACAAAACAAAAACCAACAGTAATATCTATTATCAGAAGTATTATTAGCTTTTAGTGGAACTGTGTGTACACAGTTTAACTAAAAGATAAATGAGAAAAAGGGTTCTGCTTATAGTAACCGTGCTCTGATGAAATTTTGGATTTTAGAATCAATGTGTAGGCCTACAGATGGTATATACGTTTATAATTAGTTGAAAACAACATTCCAATAAAATGGTTTGTAATAATTTTGCTTATAATAATTTATATAAGTACAATTTCTCCAACTATTAAACCAAACAAGTTGAGAAAAAATTAATTAAGAAAGTAGAAAAGTTCGAAAAAAAGGAAAAAATAATACCTATTATAATTAAAGAATGTAACTTTAGCGATTTGAATATTCTTTGAGAATTTTGGCCCATTCGTAGTTATTTAAACTAAGGTTGAGGAAAAGAAGGGAGCGATTTACAAGAACGTGTTGCGATTTCAATCGAATATGCAGTTATATTTAGTAGAATACAACACAACATCACAATAAAACAGGTAAGAAATAATATTGTTTTTAACAGTTGCTTAATTTTTTTCTTAATATAAAATCCAAATTTTCCACAAATGAATTTAAAGTTCCAAAATAATAAATAGAATGAAAGTCAATTTACAGTTGTATCTAACCACAAATTTCTTATGCCACAAACACAATCTTCATTATAATCGGCGCTACAGTCCTGTTTATGAGACAATTTGTGGCTGCGTTGCCAATTATAGTCACACTATGTTTTATATATTGTTGGAAGGTTATAATAATGTATTTATGGTGTAACAATTACCATCTGCTTGCCAGAGAAACCGCCATACATTTCTTTACAATCATATTCCCAAGTCAGTTATAGAATTCATTCCAGTTGGGTTTACTGAGTCTTCTCTCCAAAGCAACAGTTATAAGGTTAATTTCCCTTTCATCGATACCCGCATCGGGAATATATTTTGTAAATAATTTTTTTTAATTGTTCTGCGTCATACTCGGTTTAAATAGCTCCATTAGTTCGCTGCTTTGAAAACCCGAAAAAAAAGTTATAAAGAAACATTTCAAATCGCCTGCCGTTTCTAACCCGAGGCTTACCTGTACAAGGAGGCATTCGCGGCCGCCGAATATTTTTTTTACATGACGGTATCATGGCTATTCCTCTATGACGGTATTAAACACCACGGTGCTATTTTGATAAATACTTTTTAGTTATAATAATAATAATAAAACAATTTCTAGGAGTACATGAATATACAAATACTATATTTTAGAAAATATGATCCGCGATCACTCGCCATATTTAAAAATTTGATTTTAAAATTAAAAATTAAAAAGGCATCGGCCAATCAATTGCTGGTACTATAGTGACGTAATGATGTATATAGTAATTTTTTATTGTTGACTACACAAACTAGATGTCGTACGTTACCGGCCGTAGTCACTCTTTGAGTTCTGATTTGTCGGTATTCGGTGATCGTCTGCCACGGCTGTTTGGCTATTTTCCAGTTACGCGGCAGCATTCTACCCTATGGGATTTCTATGGGGGGGCGATTCTGTAAGAAATCGAATGGGAATTCGATCTCGATACCCTATACCATGTCGAGATCGACTTCGACAATTTACATTGATTTATGCTTATTCGAAATCTTTACCGAATACCATTCGTCGAGATCTAGAAGTTCGAAATCAAGTTTTCGATCGAAAATTGGATTTCGAATATTTACAGAATAGGCCCCCAGCTTTCAAATTTCGCGCTTGGCATTTTTTCGAGTTCGATCTTGGCATTTTGTAAATCATAGAGTGGCAACACTGCTCTCATGACTCCTGACTGAGAAGTTAGTGTCAAAATTGGAGCGCTCCCGAGTCCGACAAGAAGTCAAGGCAAACCTTGGGCATTTTGTTCCATTCTTAGGCTTTGCGAAATCATCAATTTATTCCGAAGATCATTATTATTGTTAATAGTCAGTATTATTTATTTATTTTGATTAACATAAAAGTAGTAATAAAGGTAATATACCGTAGTGTCTGTTTTAAACGGTGTCCGTTTGAAAATAGTCCTTGGCTATTTAGGTCCGTTGCCGAAAGGCCTGGTAGCGGCTATTTTGGATCGGCCACGGCCCCCTGCACGCGCTCACGCTGCTCGCGACGATAGCGGCCCCGGCAAAGAATTTCCTCCCCATGTATTTTCGCGACAGCGATTTTCCGTCGCTTGGAACGCTGGTGTAACAACCGGAATCTATCAAAGAGGCGGGAAGTTTAACATACGTTTCAATGGCGATGAATTTGCATTAGTGAAGTTTTTTTCCAACTGTTTTATTGAATTTGGAGAAGTTTGTAACAAACAATTAGTAATTACACTTTTTAAGTATGTAAGTTTTCATTTCAAAAATTTTTTTTTAATAAATATTTCAATATTTTGAGTGGTAACATTTTATTGCTAAGCCTAACCATAAATGGTTTAAGTTTTGTATTGGCAATGAGTTTTCAAGTTATTAAAAACTGTATTTTGTAGTTATTTAAGACTATAATTATGATAACTGCTCATAATTTTTGTCATATTCACCAAACTTTGTTCTTTATAATTTGCATAAGATAAAACATTAATATTTGCTCAAATGCCATTACCCTGGCTGCGTTACATCCTGTTTTTTTAATAAGTGAAAATTACCGGGAGGGGCAGGTCACTTCCATTTTGGGTGCGTCTTAATCATAGTAAAATTATTAAATCAAGGTAATCGTGATTAAATCAGCGTAATTAAAATTAAAAAAATTGTTGAAGTTTTCAACAGCAACACGGAGCAGAGCGCAGATACCGAAATAAATCCAGTGACATCAGCTACAAGTAATGAACGCTTTATTTTCGACTTGGTTAAAATATATATATACATAGCAATTAATGAAACGATGGTAGTACAACAGAAAACTGACTAGTAAGAACGGACTAGTACTGTTGAATGACTTTGTTACAAAATATCTTCATTGTTTTTTATTTCTTCAACAAAAATTAATCAAGATTAGAAAATCTAACCACGCTTTAAACGAGATTTAATCATTCTAATCAGGATCTAATCTTTTTAATCAGGATTTAATCATTTTAATCAGATTTAAACATTTTAATTAGATTTAATCATTTTAATCACGATTTAAACTTAATAATGATTTAAACATTTTAATCACGATTTAATCAATATAATCGGTCGAATCGAGATTTTATCGAGCGCGGTAAATACGAAATAATAATTCTAATCACTTAGTAAATTATTCTAATAAGCTCGATAAAATCACACACAATTATAATCATTCCAATCACCAATATAATCATTCTGATTCTCGTTCTAATTTCTAATCGCGATTTAATCATACTAATCACGATTTAATCGTTTCAATCAGATTTAATTGTTTCAATCAGATTTAATTGTTTCAATCAGATTTAATCATTTATATCAGATTTAATCATTTATATCAGATTTAATCATTTAATCATGATTAAATAGATTTAAAGATTATATTAATTAATTAAACATGATTTAATCAACATAATCGTGATTAAATTGAATTTAATCAAAATAATAACGATTTAATCTTTTGAGAGGTGAGTCGTTAATCAAGGAAGTGACCTGGCCCTCCAAATTACCCATTTAAAAAATACCAGCATTGTTCTGTTCCATTGTGTTCATCTACTTTTAAGAAGACCAAAGTGTCATTTCATCAGTTACCCGCTGATGAAAATTTATGCAAACTGTGGATTAAGAGCATCTCTAGGAATGATTTTGTAGTCAACGAAGCATACACTTCACATGGAAGATTGGTTTGTGGTTTGCATTTTAAGGAACTTCAGTTAATGATAGTCTGTTGTGAGGCTAATGCGTAATCGTAGGATTTGGAACCAGATGTACGTCACTACCTATTACTTAATTGGTGGCATTACATATGAGCCAATATACGATTAGGTCTCAAATTCGAATATAACTACCATCAGAAACGAAAATAATGTTTATCCACATCATCTAGCATATTTCAACCTCATCCAGCATATTCCTACATCATCCAGCATATTCCTACATCATCCAGCATATTCCTACATCATCCAGCATGTTCCTACATCATCCAGCATGTTCCTACATCATCCAGTAATTTTAATTGAATCTTGATGAATTTTACTTGAAAAAAGCTGATTACTTTAATGTGAGCGTGGGACTACTAAGTTATCGAGATTCTTAAAAGCAATTAACAAAAACCAATTTTAACTTAAATTATGGTAAAAAAATGGGAATCTCTACATTTAGACCTAAACCATATTGTGAACTGTGAGTGAGACTAGTGAGTCTGTGATTTAGAATGCTTACATGTCTCATACATAGATTTTCAGCAATCTTCAACATTGTCTGACTTTGTTAACTGTAAAAATAATATTCTAGTTTTATAATCTGCATTACATTTACTACTTATTTACTTAAATTGAAGTTAACTTTGTAAATATTAAAACAACTTACTATCAAAGAACTGTAAGAATAAAATCGAAAAACAACAGCTGATAAGCGGACACATGACTAGTTCTTTTGTTTACATTATTAACGTCGACAGCGTCTTCTTTGTCTGGTTTTCTCGGCGCGTATTTTGATTTAAAAAATATCCAAACGTATTTTACTTATTTATTAATAGGTAATTTAAAGATTACGGAAAGAAATTATAACCCTAAAATTACACAATTAGTAATAATTAATGAAACTCTAAAAATTGGAACGTTTTCGCCATATACTCCAGCCATTTCTTAGTTGTTACGTCAGCGCCAAAGGTCGATGTAGGAAAAAAGTTAACTAATTTCACTTTCGCAATTTTCAGTCGATCGCCGGGGCCGCTATCGTCGCGAGCAGCGTGAGCGCGTGCAGGGGGCCGTGGATCGGCAAACGGGCTTAAATAGCCGAGGACCATTTTCGCACGGAAACGGTTCCAAAATAGACACGGCTGTAATATATACGCGGTAATGAATGAGAACAGAAATGTTTCGAACTTTCGATTCGAGTTTACAAAGCCCAGAAATTCCCGCGACCTGGGGGCGCCAGCAGGCTAAGTTAATGTTATACGATTTCAATGTTCCAGTTTTGATGTTAAGGAATGTAAATAGTGACGTAGACTGGAGGCTCTAATTTAAAACCAAGCTTAATTAATTATTATTTATTATTTTATTGAAACACCTATTGTATTAAGTAAAACCGTTGGCTAAATTTTACTATATGTGAATGGGTGCAGTAGAACACGTGACGGACATAGACGCAAGAGTGTGTAAACAATACTAAGCTTTCTGGGGACCATAGTTCGACTGTAGTAGACCTCGTGAAGATGACATTGTTTGAATTATTTCTTTTGGACTGTACTACAATAATATTGAATTATTTTCTAATATTTTGGACGTTTTTTGACAAATCATTTTCGAGTTTCTCCAACATACTTCGGGATCCGGGGAAAAAGTGGGGCTTTATTGAAAGAACAAGTTGTGCCGTGAATTATATGAAATTATTAAGTTCTTCCTATATTTTAGGATGGAACTCCTATTAGTGACATAGAAAAAAAGCTGCTGCCTTACCCATGTCTAATAATTATAGGTAATAACAAAAGTGAGATAATTTCTAAAAAGTCTGACACTCCCTGTACTTTCCTATGCTAAAGGTTTATTGAATGTTCGACTCGAGATCGACCACATATCAATGGAAAAACGGGAAATATCAGGGAAATCGGTTTGTCTATGGTTGTATGAACCCTGCATCAGTTTTAGGCAGTGATGGAATTTTTCAAAATTTCGTGATAACTCTCACTCCACCTCATTCCCGTTTCTAAAATTTTAAACTCAAACTCATCTCCTCTAACCACCGTAAACTTATTATGTATCTAGTCTCCTCTCATCGAATTTTGCTAATTAATCTAACCTCGCGCACACTCCCGCTAGTTTTGTTGAAAAATCTGATCTCATATCACACTCCTTTCCGTTTATGGAAGTCGTAAAATACCTTTCAATCTCCTCTCTCTGAAACGCGTACTTTGTGAAACTCCTCTCACGCTCCTCTCCTTTTGAAGTTTCGCTCATCTCACCTCTCAGATTCTCACACTGTTCTCACGGGGATAGAACAACGACCATCACTGGCCGATAATTTACTGTCTTTAACTTCTTTATAGCCTTCTAACATCAGCATATTATGTGCTCTTGTACCACTTCAAAAGAAGTTATGGTTTAACTTAAAATAATTTAATTGTAAGATTTGAACGTTATTTCATAAAAGTCAGTACATTGGTCCCAGTGGCATAGCTAGACCTTTGCCGCCCCTTAATACATAGAAATAGTTTTCAAAGCTAGTTTAAAATGGAGTATTGACCGTCGCTTCAGTTACCATGAAGTGAAAAGTGCCGCCCCCCCTAGCTACGCTACTGATTGGTCCATGAAAATTGTGTTAGACTGTCAGGGAAAACCTGGAAAAGTCGGGGAATTTTAAAATGAAAACTTTGTGGCAACCCGGATTAACATTTAGAGTGAATAATCTTTTCTTGTATAATAAGTCCTTTCTTTGAATGCGGGCTGACTCTACTACGAAACATAAATTATTGAGGGCAAGGTTTAACTAATTTTCTTTTCAATATTATAGCAACTAAGATGCATCACCAAGATAAATCCAGAGAATCCGAAAGAGGTTATAAACGTAAAGATAATTTTTTGATAAACAAAATATCCCAATATGATTGGATATTAATTAAAAATAAAATCCTGTCGTAATTTTTGGAAATTGGCTCATGAACAAATAATTTTTTCGAAATTTTATCCAATATTTTGTAATATTTGCAGAATTTAGGTTTTTTATCACAACGGAATGTCTGTTTTCAAAAGAAGTTTCTTTAAAAAACCGAATTCAAAGTATTTCAGAAAATCTGGGCTAAGTGTGTTTTACTGAAATTTTCTGTAATGTTTACAGAATTCCGTTTTTTGCAAAAACGTTTTATAAAAACACAAATTGTTCAGTTTCTCCTACAGAAATGTATGCGATATTTACAGAAGTACGTTTTATATAAACACAAGTTGTTCAGTTTGTCCTACAGAACGGTATGCCATATTTACAGAAGTACGTTTTATAGAAACACAAGTTGTTCAGTTTTTAAAACAAAACATTCTTTAATATGTACAGAACAATGGCAAATTTTTATTTAACATATTTGTTCTGTGAAATTTACAATACAAATATCTGTAATTTTTACATAATTAATCTAAGTGAAAATTTTGTTTTTATCTGTTAAAAAAACAGTTTGTTACTGTAAAACTTAATTTCGGAAATGTCTGTAAAGAAATCAGAACATTTCTGGAATGATTGTTTGCCAGATATTTTCTGTAATTCATACAGTATAAATTTCTCTCAGTGTAGATGCCAGCAGAATGCTGTTAATTTCACAACCAACTCTGACTGTTTTTTTTTATTGTCATGCTTCCTGTTAAATTTACTGGACACTGCTGTTTAAAAATACAGCAAGATAAAGTTATATTTACAGAGTATTTCTGTTTATTTAACCTTCATTCCAGACGTATTTAATACAGTAAATGCATGCAGTTTTTACAGTAAAATCCAATGTTTGCCGTAGTTTTAGTTATCAAACGTATTTAGTACAGAACCTTTTCACAACCTTAAAATTTCATCAAAAAGTTTACGGATCAAACCATTATCATATTGGTATAATTAAAAAAAATTAAAAATTTTATTAATAAATTCATGATATAAATATATAAAAATTTTATCAATTATTATAACTATTACAACAAAACCTTGACTAAATATCTTCATAATCCGATAGAAAACTTTAATCGAAAATATCAAAAATTACTGCAACTCTAGTTAATCATATTTGGCTCGAGCCTTTGTAGTTTAGAGTAATAAAGAAAACCAAAGGAAAGTAAACTATTAACTTGATTTCTAATGATTAAGCACACGATGAACAAGGGTTGTAATTAATATATCATTTTGCGTGGGGTGCTACTTATACAAAAGAGTATATAAAAATATTTTTATCGGATAATATTACACTGAGAGAAAAATATTGGGTAGAAATTACATGGAACTCCTGGACGCACAGTAGCCAGGAATGTTCTGTATTTTTTACAAAAAGTTTCGTAAATATCTTTTACTTGAGATTCCTGTAATTTATACAAATAGCTCATAGTAAAATTTTCAACCAGAATCATTGTATTGTATACAACTGAAATAATAATTAAAATTTCTAACATGCCTGTAAATTTTACGGAATTTACATTTAAAAACTGCGTGAATTTAGCCAGGAAATATTATATATTTGATTTGTTCTTACTACCCTTTTTTAAAATAAGTTTATGTACACTAAACATTTCCGTAATTAATTTTTAACCAATAAGGTACTTTAATTGTAAAAAAATATTCAACACAATTGCTAAATATATACCAATAAGCTCCAGCAGAACTAGAGCCCAAAGCTAGAGACATAAACACGTGCACAAAATAGTAATGCAACTCCTTGGCTCGGAATCCAGACACGTATTAAACTTAGTTCAAACCACAAACACTAACGCGATGAATTTGCATTTAAATGTATAAACATTAATTTGATGGGTAATTAAAAATATGACTCCATTGGTGCTTTTACGAGATGTCACTAAAAATATTTTCTTCATATTAGTTGATTTACAACAAATAATGAATTTTTATGGATTATTACTGTTTGGTAGCAATTCAACTTCGATCACAATAACTACAGGAACTACCTGTATTTTAAATACCTTAAAACGTCTTCATTTTTTACTGTAAATACATAGTAATATGTATTGAACAAATATGTACATATATAACATTTCTACCATAGAAACTACATGGCTGTCCTTTATTACAAATATCTGAAACAAACCTATAATTTTTACTATAAACAAATAGTAATATGTACTGAAAATGTATGTATATATTAAAATTCAATGAAGCCCCTGTATTTTAAATAACTAAAAACATCCTGTAATTTATACTGTAAAACAAATTGTAATATATACTGAAAATGTATGTATATATTACAATTCAACGATAAATACTACATGAAGCCCCTGTATTTAAAAAAAAAACATCAGAACGGGTGCTGTAAAATATTTCTGTAAATTCTACAGTTTTTTCTCAGTGTATGCTGACCGCAGCTAATTGTAAAATTTACAATAATATTTTTCTGTGTGTACTTTCTGAGTCAAATTTAGCAACTTCGTTTGATTTGGCGGAATAACTTCCCCATTTCTTACTCAATTCGATTTCCATTTTCGAAGGGTCATATTAGCCTCCTTCATAATCTTCGAAGCCGACTGGGACAATTCGTACGCTTCTTCAACATTTTTGGCTCCTGTAACGTAATCGTCGACGTACAAATCTTCATCTAGAGATCAAACGCCGAACGGAACTCTAGTCATCTGTAACGTACGAAACTCGTTTACTTCAATTTTTCCATTTTCAGATTTCACCCATAAAAATCTGACGGAGCGCCTATCTTCCTTGGCCAAGCTGACCTGGTGAAAGGTCTTTTCAATGTCGGCTGTCACCCAGGCCCCTCTTTCCCACTGGGCACTCTGGGCACGTGCCCAGGGCCCCGCGATCGATAGGGGCCCCCTAGTTCCTGCCAGATCATCAAATGATAACCGATATTTATTAACGAAAAACATATTTATTTCGAAAAAATCTATTCTAACAAAATAGTGCTCTGTCAAGGTCATAGGGGCCCCATTATCCTAATGTGCCCAGGGCCTCCAATAGGTTAAAGACGGCCCTGCTGTCACCACAACCTGATAGCTTCGAAAAAGTTTTATTAGCTTTAATATATTTGGGTTTAGATTTGGTCCTCTGGATACGCAATCATTCAAAGACGGCGCACCCTTGACGTGCGACGATCCGTCAAGTACGACCCTTAGTTTCGTCGTCGTACTAGATTCTCGTTTGACACGGTGATGAGGCATGTAGTAAGTTCCGACTGCGGTACATTCACTCGGTTCAGCTTCTTCGACGATGCCTAGCTGAATTTGTTCTTCGATAACATTTTCGTAATCTTGGAAGAAAATCGGATCCCTCTTAAATCTTACCACCAAATTCCTCATTCGTCGGGTGGCTATAATTTTGTTTCCTGGTAACATCTCTTTTGGCAAGATCCACGGGAATTTCACTTAGTATCTTCCTCCTTCGAAAGTCGTCTCATTTCGGAACTTTTCCGTGACCTCGTCTTCACTTTGAGCCTGGTCTTCATTACCTTTAATACCCAGTGATTCAATTTCCCAAAAAAAATTTAGACACTTTAGATTCATCTAAGCTGATTTTAATGCGGTGATTCGGTTTGCGTTGACTCCGACCAGACTTGAGGACTTGAGACCCTGTACGACCCATCCAAATTTTGTTTCAATAGCAACTAGCGAATTGGCCAATCGTTCAAACCTTCCAGTTATTACTTCATAGTACGAGTCTGCGCCAATCAGAATGCCTATGCTTGACAGAGCAGGCTTTCTTTCGCTTGGTTCATCGGCAAGTTGATATCCTTTGGACTCCACGAAGTTTTATATTTCTTCAGATTTCACTAGCGTAAGAGCGTTACACAAATAGGGCACTTTTATGGCCGCAATACTGATCACTTTTCTTGGATCTTTCACGTTCTGTAAATTTACTCTTACAGTTCTCGCTTCGATTTCGTAGGATTTTCGTTACCGAAGTTCTGGATTTCTATAACTTGCTGGCCTATCCCTGGCAATTTGATTTTTCTCGCTACATCTTCTCTTACAAATGACGCTTGACTTCCCGTGTCTAACAAACATCTCACTACTTGTTCCGCTTCCGTGTTATTAGGATTCTTCACTACGACCTTAGCCGTCTGCAGGAACACCGTCTCTTTTGACAGTCTACTGAGGAAACCAGTTTGACTGAAGATTCGGCTTCATCTTGGTTATTGTTCGCTTCGTTCTGTTCACAAATTGTGACATTATGTCTCTGCTTACAAATTTTGCATGGGTGGAATCCAGATCGACAATTTCGCATTCTATGGCCAACCTTCATACAAATCGGTTCGAATCTTTTAAATATGTCTTCTTATTCCCCAGGGTCATGTTGGCACAGTTCATCGAAGAATGGCTGTTATTTTTACAGAAAATACAATAAGTACCTCGCTGTGTTACGTTAGTTTGAAGTGCCGCTGCGCTGGCGATGGATGGTTCCGATCGTTCTTCTCTATCGTACTTCTTAGCTGAAGTAAACTTTTGCGATTCGCGGTTTTATTTTGTTAGCTTTAATTCGGTATTTCTACCTTTTTTCATGGCATATTTTAAACGAATCTCGTCTGGTAATCGACCGAGAATTAGGGGACATAGGGACACTCCATTCACTTCGATATCAACTTCCAAAGCCATTAAACTTCTAATATTAGACTCGCAAGTATCATACAACATTCTAAGACTCGACAAATCATTACAATTATACACTGACTCTATGGAATAGTCTTTTCTTGAGCTTGTGGACGATCAAAATTCTCACAGCGACATCGTAGTTGTCTGCAGACGCCTTCATGCCTCCCAACGCGATTTTGGGTTCCCTCTCCAAATACGAAAGTAGGTAATTGAACTTTTCTACCTTAGTTAGCGTTGGTCGTTCACCAATCGTCAACTGCAACTGCGACCAGACACCAGGCCATTCCGTTAACTCTCCGCTGAGCTTGCTGATGACGAGAGTAGGAAGTCTTGGTTGATTCCTCGACGCTGACGCTGTTGAGCTGACTGATTCTGCAATTGAGTCGTCGTCCGAACTAGTGGATACCGCAATTCCTCGTTTCTTTAGCGATCTCCGAAGCTTATTCTTGATAAGAGTGATTAGGTCGTAACACTCGTGGCACTCGTTCGCCTCCAGTTCGATATCTCCTTCATTCGCTGTTGTCATCAACGCCGCTACCTTCTCATCGACCTTAAGAATGGCCTGTTCTTTTTGATCAAGAATGGTTAGTTGATCTTCGAATTCGTCGTGAGATCCACCATCTTCCAGTAATGATTTCAACTTATTTATTATTTTCTTTACGTTGTCTCGAATTACTTTCCGGAACGTCTTTGCTGCAGCGAGCTCTGCCATCTCGTCGCCATTAACTGTTGATCTGGTCGTCAACTATGTCCTTGTACCATGGTCCTGCTCCCGGGATTGTAAGTGTCGGAGTTGTATTAGACACTACGTTAATTGGGAGAGCTATTCCGACTTTCGATTCAGATGACCGACTGAAAAATCATTTGAATTCCTTTTACTAATTCTAACTATTTTGAGTAAAACTCTACTGTTGATAACCAAACAGGACTTTAATAACGATATTATTTATTTTTTTTCCGGGGCTTACAAAAATTCAAATCTAATTTCAAACTGGAAAATCGTTGGATTTTTTTATTAACGTCGAAAGAGCGCTCGATTTAAAATAGCGAATTAAAGATCACGCGTCTAACGCCGTTTTTCCTTCGATACATTATTATAACGCCTTTATTCTTGTTCTAAGCGTTTAAATTATACATATTTATACAAATATTTTACTTTTTACCAATATAATTTTGACAGCGTTATATTTCCAAATCAATGGTACCATATGTAACATAATTACTCCTAAGTATGCCTCTGTATAATATTTCCATTGAAAAAAATTCAATGAGACCTTGTTTCACGCGGAACATACATTGAGCAGACCCAAAAATGCAAAAATGCTTATAATCCTTGCGCTATTGAAAAGGTTACCATGGAAATGAAATCATGTGATCGCGAGGCACGAGCTAAACTTGACATGGGCAAAGCCAGAAACGCGCGACGAATTCTCACTAACTTCCGTTTCCCATCAGTAAAGTTGATGACGCATATTTCGTCACGGAGTTGTAAGTGACGTAATTTACGTCATATCCCGTGAACAAGGTTTCATTAACGAAAATGCTTTTATGGCATACTTATGAGTGATTATGTTACATATGATGGTACTAAATAAAGACTAAAACAATAAACTAGTAACTTTTTCACTAAATGCGCGACAATTTTCAACACCCTCCTTGGCCAGGGTATCAGCCTTTTCATTCCCATGACACCCCAATAAAGCTGGACCTTATTGCGTGTGCCTATATTACAGCGAGGATATTCAAACAGCTGTTAACCAGTAGACCATGCAGCGTGAACAAATTTTTACAATTTCACCACAAAGACTTGTCTTGATCAAGACAATAGCCGACATTTCTGCTTGAAATACCCTAACAGAGACACCAAGGCTTTCATAAAAGGCAAAGCTACTAGTAAGATATTGATGCTAGAGCTAGCACCATAATTAGTATTGGACCCATCACTAAACCAGACGATTTCACTTCTAGCACCAAAGGTAATGTCGTCATTCAGTGGGGCCAGGGAAGTAAATACTGAAAGTAACCATATTGTCAGAACTCATTAGAAGAATAGGTAGCTGACTGTGGTTATTTTCCCAATTTGTAGCCCTCCATCAAGAATTTTTGTTAACTAAAGGGCCCTATGACTGCTTCCTCAAAAAAAGATTTAAGGGATAATATTAAGGAGAATTAATACAGAAGTGCACCGTCTTAAGCCGCATAAGACATCGGTGTAATGATCAAAGTATACAACCAGTAAATAACTCTGCTGCTAAGACTCCAAGATTTGCTAATTTAGCTCCTTGTTCTCCAAAATAATTTTTTAGTCTTCTTGATAATATAGTCAAGATGTGGCTCCCGCGTTATTTTGCTATCAAGAACAACATTAAGATATTTACCTCGATGTTCCTCTCCAGGATAGTTCTAAAGAGGGAAATATTACTAAACAATTCTTGAATCCTTTTGCTTGTAAAAGTAACAAGCAAGTTTTACTTTGAATAACTGCGAGGTTAACAATGACGGCCACATCATTGTGTTACGGAATTTTCAGGGTATATGTTTTAGGTATGGAATGATTTGGTTTCTACATTTCAGAAAAATCGAATGATTTTTCGCGATTTTGGATTTTGTTTTCAACCGTAGGTGTCACAAAATGTTTCAGGATAAAAGTTGTAGAGCATAGTCTAAAATTTAAAAAAAATCTGATTCAGTCAAAAAAGACCTATTTTTCACTGAGTTTGGAGATCGTAGAAAAAACAATTTGTACTAGGAGCCAATAGCCTTTAACGTAAACAACCTTAAATAATCACAACATTCATGTACATTTATTGTAGGGAACTTATGTTTTGAGCTATGTTTTGAATATTCAAATCTGCAAAAAGGAAATTTTAAAGAAAAGGAAACGTCCAACACCAAAGTAGACAAAGACCGCGTATTCCATTTCGACGTGGTTACGAGTAAGATCTCAAAACGGAGATTTGTAGACCAAAAACTACGCTTCAAACGTTTATATTTCTATAACAATGTTTTTGGTTTTATTAACGTAAAATGTCAATTTTCCATTTAGTATTTAAGGCGTTCACATTTTAAAATTAAATAATTCTCTCAGCTTTGACGATTGTTGTCAAGTATGCCTCTTTACACTCGACTTCCGCAACTGGTTTTTCTTCATGGCTGACGAACCGTCAGAACAACCACATGTGGGACTACGAAAATCCACACTGGGTATTCCCTCACCGCCACCAAGTGCAGTTTCGCTTAAATGTGTGGGCTGGTCTGTTGGGTGACAGACTTATTGGCCCGTTCTTCCTGCCCAATCGTCTAAAAGGAAAAAAAACTACTTGGAGTTCCTTCAAAACGAAATATCCAACACTGTTAAAAATAAAGGTTTTATTTTAGACCTCTAAAGTGGTTAAAACGTTTTCCAATATTTAAGACCATTTAGGGTTTTATCATAGAAAATATTTAAACCTTCTGCTCCCCAAATTCAGTCCTTTTGTGGAGTGTTTAAGTACTTATTTTAGACTCTTTTATCGATTTTACTTCATAAACAGTAAGAAGTTATATTTTTATTCAATCCGACTCAATATATTAACCATTACCATGGTCAGATTAGGCTGGTTTCCACTCGGGGGGTAATAGCCTAATGAGTGTCCCTGAAGTCGTTGAACGAAGGGGGTTGATCACGTAAAGTCTCATTTATTACTTTCAGTTTTTACCTCTCCGAGGGTACTTTGTACCCTGGAGGGGTATTACATTCACCGTGTCCGTCTGTGGGTCTGCGCAGTTTCTCGAAGGGTTGGCAAAACCACCGGGGGACGGTGAGCGTTAACGGATTATTTTGCGGTTTGGTTTGGATGGTATTTTTTCGCTCACCGTCGTGACGGTTTGGTGTATTATGTTTTTGTAATGTTTATGCGTAGGTTGTGAGTGTTGAATTTGTTGTGTTTGTGTTTTGATGGTTGTATATGTCGAGTTCGTGTAATGTCGGTTGTGGGTGTAGAGATTGTGGTGTGTCTGTGTTATGATGGTTGTGGAATCTGTTGCGTTTATACGGGCGTTTTATCTCCAACTTCTTCTTAATGACTTTGGGACGGACCGAGTGCTGAGTGTAATGCTACCTCTCAACGTCCAATGGCAGGGTTTCCACCAATTGTACACGGTATTCGTCTTATTATCAATTTGCGATTTATTGGCGCCGGCCGGGAATCGAACCCGGGTCTGCCTTGTGCAAGAGATTTACTCTAACCACTCAGCCACCAACGCTTGTTAAATTACGGTGTTTTTCTAAAAAACAGCTTTGGCGAATGTCATTTACAAAGTTTTAACGTTAGGTACTATAATTTATTCTACATCATTTATATTTAAATATTTATAAATTATATTAATCTTATATTTAATGAAATATTTATAAATTATATTAATCTTATATTTAATGAAATATTTATAAATTATATTAATCTTATATTTAATGAAATATTTATAAATTATATTAATCTTATATTTAATGAAATATTTATAAATTATATTAATCTTATATTTATTGAAATATTTATAAATTATATTAATCTTATATTTAATGAAATATTTATAAATTATATTAATCTTATATTTAATGAAATATTTATAAATTATATTAATCTTATATTTAATGAAATATTTATACATTATATTAATCTTATATTTAATGAAATATTTATAAATTATATTAATCTTATATTTAATGAAATATTTATAAATTATATTAATCTTATATTTAATGAAATATTTATAAATTATATTAATCTTATATTTAATGAAATATTTATAAATTATATTAATCTTATATTTAATGAAATATTTATAAATTATATTAATATTATATTTATAAATTATATTAATATTATATTTATAAATTATATTAATATTATATTTATAAATTATATTAATATTATATTTATAAATTATATTAATATTATATTTATAAATTATATTAATATTATATTTATAAATTATATTAATATTATATTTATAAATTATATTAATATTATATTTATAAATTATATTAATATTATATTTATAAATTATATTAATATTATATTTATAAATTATATTAATATTATATTTATAAATTATATTAATATTATATTTATAAATTATATTAATATTATATTTATAAATTATATTAATATTATATTTATAAATTATATTAATATTATATTTATAAATTATATTAATATTATATTTATAAATTATATTAATATTATATTTATAAATTATATTAATATTATATTTATAAATTATATTAATATTATATTTATAAATTATATTAATATTATATTTATAAATTATATTAATATTATATTTATAAATTATATTAATATTATATTTATAAATTATATTAATATTATATTTATAAATTATATTAATATTATATTTATAAATTATATTAATATTATATTTATAAATTATATTAATATTATATTTATAAATTATATTAATATTATATTTATAAATTATATTAATATTATATTTATAAATTATATTAATATTATATTTATAAATTATATTAATATTATATTTATAAATTATATTAATATTATATTTATAAATTATATTAATATTATATTTATAAATTATATTAATATTATATTTATAAATTATATTATTATATTTATAAATTATATTAATATTATATTTATAAATTATATTAATATTATATTTATAAATTATATTAATATTATATTTATAAATTATATATATATTTTTTTTTCAAAAACATTTATTTAAAACCAAAACAAATTACAAACCGGCATATTTACATATTTACATTCAGTATTCTTTAAAATAAAAACCAATTGACAAGATCGGGATTGAGTGAAATTTTTTGGGTGCAATCTATCTGGCATATTTTACTTTCTTTTAAAAGTTTTAAAAAATTACGCTCATTTCTCTTCTCCATTTCTTGATGGTAAGTGCATATTCTTAATAATTTTATAAGGAAATTTTCTTTTATCTTTTGTTTTATGTTGGCATTTCCTAAATTCATGGCTTCGTTGTATGCAAAATATATAATTATTTTTCCAATATCATACAATAATTGTGTCACCTGTAGATATTCTATATTTCGTTCCACAACGTTATACCAATATTCAATGTTTTTAAAGTTAAAATCCTTATTAAAACTTTGAACTATTTTTGTAATTTGTTCTAAAAGCCATTTGGTAATTTCACACTCTAAATACATATGTTTGAGGTTTCCTATTTCTTTGGAGCAGAAGGGACACATTGGGGACAAATTAAAAATTTTATATGCCACATTGGGTGTTATTAAATTCCCCTTTAAAGTTCTGTTCAATATGTTTGATTCCTTACCAGTGAAATGGTAGAGCCAAATGCTTCTGTAATTAATTTTTATCTCATCCTCAGTTAAATTAAATAAATTTAAAGCACTATCTTTTAAATTTTTCATATTTTTACAATAAATTATATTTTTTATATCGGCTTTTTCACATTCTATCAATTTTTTTAACTCTTTCTTAGCTTTTATTTTTATATCGCTATAATATGAGACACGATAAGGAGTGCCTTCTTCCCAGGTATATATTTCATCCATGGGAAAAGACTTTGCAATGTCAGTGACAAATTTTTTCAATTCTCGGTTTAGTGCTCTCTGGGAAGGAACACTAATATTTAGGCTACCTTTTAAAAAAGGGTTGCACCAAAGCTTCGTATTTGTATTAAAAATTTGGTGGATAAAAAGGAATTTTAGCTCGATCCATTTCTTGTTAAATTCGGTTTCTGTAGTAAATGGATTGTGCTGAATTGGTAAACTAATAAACTGTTGTAAATTGACCGGTTTTTCTAGTTGTAATTCCATTTTCATTAAAAAGCTAAAAACATCAACATAAAATTGTGGTATAAATTTAAAATCAAAATCAAAATTTTTAAAACAGAAAACTACAGCCTCCAAACCATAGTAATCTGTTTTCCTTAGATAATAATTGAAGAAATGTAATTCGGCACTATGACTTTGGTTTGATAATAACCTTTTAAATTTAGACGTTATAAACACCTGCCACTGAATATCTAGAGTTTTCAATCCTAAGCCTCCCTCGTCAACTGTCCGCGTGACTACATCTTTACTCGACCAATGTTTGTCAGAGTCCCAAATATAAGTTAAACACGTTTTTAGTATCGTTTCTGAAATTTTTGTTGGACGTTTTAAAAGCGGTAAATGATAATAGTATTTACTAATTTCTTGGTTACACAACTGCGTGCGGGCTTTAAAGGACAAGCGAGGCTTTAAATCGGTGTAGCTAGTTAGCCTGTCGGTAAATTCAGTTTGGAGGTTATCATAAAAATTGTCTTGCCCAATATTGTCAACTTTGAAATTTACTCCTAGAATTTTTATTTCGGTATTATTCCATTTTATGTCCAAGGGAGCATCAAAGCGATGACGCCACGCACCTAACCACAAACCGCAGCTTTTTTCTAAATTTATTTTTGCGTTGCTAAAATTACAATATCTGGCACATTCGTCGCGTAAAATCGTAAGTCCTTGATCGGTTGATATAAAGTGGGTACAGTCGTCTGCAAAGGCCATATTTGTTAAAGGGCGTGGTATAAAAGGTAGGATTAAACTATGTTCACATAGTTCCTTCCTAAGATGACAAATAAATGGTTCGAGGGATAACACAAATAGGAAGCTTGACAGTGGGTCCCCCTGTCGAATTCCCTTTTTAATAGGAAAATTCGCCGTTACGTTATTGTTGACTTTGATGTGCGCTTCGGCACATCGATAGGTCGACCTTATAAATTTTATAATCGTATCACCAATATTGATATGTTCCAGAATAGAAAACAAATAACTATGGGCCACCCTATCAAAGGCTTTAGTTTGATCTAGTGAGACAATTGCAAGTTTCTCACCCGAAAAATTGTTAAAATGATAAACAACGTCTCTGACTACGGTTAGGTTTGATTGGATGTTCCTATTTGGAATGCTTGATGTTTGGTCTTCGTGGATAATATGTTGAATTATGCCCCGAATCCTATTTGCTAAGCATTTTGACATTATTTTATAATCAACATTCAATAAAGATATTGGCCTCCAGTTTGCCAAATCTAACGGGTCCCCTTTCTTATATAATAGCACAATTATCGCTCTGGTGAAGGAGCTCGGAATATCAGTTAAGTTTAAAATAGAGTTAAAAACATTTTGTAAAATATCACCAATTAAAAACCAGAAGAAATTATAAAATTCATTTGACAAGCCATCGACACCTGGCGATTTACCTTTTTTTAAAAACTTAATCACATCTCGAATTTCTTTGTTCGAAAAATCTCCTTCACATGTGCCTTTCTCTATTTCGGTCAATTTCGGTAAAAAAGATATATACTGAGTACTATCCGGTACCGGATCGTATTGGTAGAGGTGAGTATAAAATTTGTTAGTTTCCAAATATAGGTCTGTTTGAGAATTGGTTGTTAATCCATTTGCTTTCTTTACAGCTACAAGTCTATTGATAGCCTTTGCACGTTCTTCCTGAAGCAGTTTAAACGCCGAGTATTTTATCGCACACCTGGAATCGATGTGCGCCCGTGTCATCATCGCTTCCGCTTTTTCAGTTTGGATGCACTCTAATCGTTTGGTAATTATCACTCTTTCGTCACTTAATAAGTTATTATTTTCTAGTTTTTGTAATAAGTCACTAATTTCTTCGTTTTTTTTAGTGGTTGACTTGTACGTATATTCTTTTACAACGCTTTTAATTTTATATTTAACGCTATATTAATATTATATTTATAAATTATATTAATATTATATTTATAAATTATATTAATATTATATTTATAAATTATATTAATATTATATTTATAAATTATATTAATATTATATTTATAAATTATATTAATATTATATTTATAAATTATATTAATATTATATTTATAAATTATATTAATATTATATTTATAAATTATATTAATATTAAATTTATAAATTATATTAATATTATATTTATAAATTATATTAATATTATATTTAATTAAATATCTGAGTATTTTACTTTATTTGATCGTGTTCAGGAATTGAACTCGTGTCGCATCGTTACAATGCAGATAGTTTACCGCCGAGCCATTAACTTCCTGTAGGAATATAAAAAGTAAAGAAACCATTATGATAAGGCGGGTTTTTTACCTTTTAATAACGCTTAGAAAAAGGATAATTATTCAAAACTCCCGCGGAAACTATATAAAAGTAATAATATAGCGCCACCGTGTGGAGAACTATCAATCAACCGGGTAAAAAATATAATCTCTTAAATTTTTCGAACTTTAGTCAAATCTTGACGGGACCAAAAAACATCAAATAAACGTATATAAAGCCGTTGCCGTCAATATGGAAGATTAGTTTTTCTTAGTTCTTGGCAGTCAGACGAACTACTACAGGACGGGGTCCTGGTGTCGGTCAAAAGTTATGAGGTAACTTTGCGGTTTTAATTAGTATGTTCGGTCTTCGGTCAAGGAAAGAGTTAAATTGTGTTTCGCGTTTGGAACATGAGCGAATGGACTTAAGTGTAAAACAGTGCGTGTTTAAGACTGATAGTGTTAAAGTAATTGTGAACTAACTCAAGTCAGCTGTGAGGCTAATTAAGTAGATTGGAAGATATTAGTAGCGAACAGCTCTCAGCTGTTAATTAAGACAAGAGTTTATAGTAAGGTAGTTTGAATTTAGTTAAAATTACTCAGTATAATTTATGATATTTACTTAAGTGTAAGTGTAAGTGTGTTTTGGTTTATTTTTCAATCACGATGAACTAAGACAAATCTAGTCTTGGACACTTGAGTACCAGTTCTGCACAATTACGTAGGAGGGATATATATTGTTGGGTTATTGATGAAAGTTAAATCTAGAACGTTACATAGACTGTTCTGAATAAAAATAAACATTTATAATTTTGCATAATTCTGGTTGCCATTTTATTTCTAATCACTTGCCCACAACATAAAAGTTCTGGCAATCCCGAATCAACTAAATTTGCGATATAACGGCGACGGGAAATTATTCTCGTAAATGTATCGCGCGGCCTTAGGGAATATTCTTTTAACAAAATTTCGATAAACTATCGTTTAATTAAAATCGGCCCGATTCCGTTAAAATTATAAACCAAAAAGCGAACGGTCGATATAATACCCTCTGTAGCTATTTCTTTCATTAAAATTTGCTTTGTATTATATTCAACTGACAAACTTGTACTGTAAAAAGGGTGTAATTCAATTGTGCATTGTTATAGTACGTCTAACTCACTGTTGTAACTACTTAACTTATGATATTCTGAATAAATTAAAATTGGTCTTTCGTCTCAATTATTCTAATTATAATTAAATTTTATACCGGGCGGGATAGAACTGGGATAACATTTTTAACAAATAACTCTAAATTGCGGAGATATATCTTTAAGGGTTATCTCGAGAAATTAATACCACTAGGGGCAATTCTTCCGAGGAGAGGTATATTTTGGCTTGCCAACTTGTTGATATACACATAGCAAGAATTCTTTGGTGCCGATATTTGGGTTATCATAGTTTGACACCTTAATCGATATCCCCTATATTTAAAATCTGTTATCAAATTCTTAAAGACTTAACCTTAGTTAAATATTCCACATATTTAATCAGTTTTTAACCACGTTTATTGCAGTCACGGCTGCCCTAGATGACGCGATAATCATTTGCGTCACATCCTATTAGATGCTTCTTTCTCGGTCGCTCACAGTGGTTAACTCAACTTGTCAGCTCACGGATAGTGAAGGTAGAGTATCGTCGCGGGGGAAATAGGCGGAAGCCAGTGTTAGTTTCTCATTCCCATCTGCAGTGGTTAACGGTAATAGTAGGTGTAAGGAGCTGTTGTCTCGCGTGAAATGAAGGGCTTTCCACCACCCTCCTACGCACCATAACCCGGTCATCTGAATTAAAAGGCAATAAAAGTCGCTAGATGACTTGGGCTTAAGATGAAGCCTTGGGTATTAGATTAGCTGGTTATTATTAAGAAATGAGTCTCACTTCAGCGGTGCTCGATGAAACCAATTGCAACTATTATTTATTTTCCAATATCTTTCGTTATTTCTCGGTTTCGTCCGCCAAAAATTAATAGTTTTGGCGGGAACCGTCAAAACTCATTTTTGACAACTTTTTAAATATTGGTTCTACGGCACTAACTCGCGCGTTTTTGAACTCACAATGGACGGTTCATATTTAGAAAGTGTAAAAATTATCCTTCTACAACCAACGGTTGAGAAGTTATCGCGTTTACAAACTTCCGTCGAAACTAGGAAACACCTAAAATCCTTCAAGCGATTATTAACAACGCAACTTCAACAGCGATCCAAAAACATATATTTAATTAAAGGCTGGTTTAAAATTGTGGTAACAATTATTACTAGGGCGTCACATAACCCAAACGGGTATTTTTGACAAAAACATGAGCGGAGCGAGCCAGCGACAATATAAATAATTCAAATATTGATCACACATTTAAAGAAATTAAGGTAATAACTTTTATTTTTATGACATACATATCATAGTAGTTTCAGCCTCTCCAGTTCTTTTTTTTGGAAGCTAGTTCGGTCTTACTATTGACTTTCCAAATTTGGAGGGCGAAAGGTAATTGCACAATATATTTTAATATTTTCATTATAAAATTTCCGTTTGCCATTATAAAATTTCCATCGTAAAATTACGTTTGTCATTATAAAATTACGTCTGACTTCCGTTTCTAATATATTCTTAGACGTTCCCTTTGCAATTCTGGTGCGCGACCGCTTACAACCACCAAATAAACCAGCTTTCCTATGTTAAATATTTAACAAGTATTTCAAAGAAAAGAATAATATATTAATCTACTAAATTTGAAGGCATTGTATAAGCCGTGTAAAAAGAAAATAAAACTCCTCTCTTTGTAGCGCGTGCGAGAGTATACCACAAAAATGTAAAATATTAAAAAGTTGTCGCGAGCTAATTATTGTTTTTGAGGATCGTTAGGCTTGAGTTTTTAATATAAAAATTCGAATTAAAGGAGTTGTCAAATTTTTTCAGTCTATATTTTAGCTCTCCCAATTAATTTAAAGTTAATTTTCCTCACTGTTTTGGGGCCGAAACCCGGGAATATTTCCGGTGTTATTAAAATAGTCAACTCCTTCGTGCTTGTGTAATTCGACGCTTCGAAAATGACTGATGACTTGAGAAAATTCTTGAGAAAGAGAGGGGCGCTAAGAGCTTCCGCAACTATCATATTTAGGTCCTTGGATGAAGAACTAGGAAGAAATGAGAAGGACTACGATAATTTAGAAGATTCCCTTACGCAATTGACATCAAAAATGGCAATTATAAGTGAATTGGTGGTTTTAAGAATATAATTTTTTATACGCTAAAGCTATTTGCGTTATAAATTGTTTATTGAGCGGAGCGAGCGTAGCTCTCTTAGCAGCGAGTTCTATGGTAAAGTTTTGTCCGTCCGTTAGGAAGTTTCAAAGGCCGTCCGTACGTTAGTAAGTTTCAAAGGAGGGGGGGTGCAAGAGAAAGAGGAATGGTATGAGCCACGGGTTGCGAGAGAGAGAGCGAGAGGGTAGGGGGGCGCTAGACGGGGATAAGAGCGAGTTGTACGGAAACGTTTTGTAGAGAAGTTTAGGGGGATGGTAGGGGTGCTAGAGGGGGTGTCAGAGGCGTTAGCAGAAGAGAGACAGAGCGCGAGTTGGTCGAAATTTTGTCCGTTCGCGTTCCGAGGGGATGCTAGAGAAAAGGGGTAGATAGGTAAAGACTACATTTACTACTACGAATTTTTAGATTTTTATTCTACGATTGGATTACACATTTATTTACACTCTTATTTCAACTTATAAAACTTCAATGCCAGTTTCCTCCACCTCAACTACTCCTCTCCATAATTTCATCACAGTTTCCCCAGACATTAAAGTGAACGGTATCAAACTGGCCAATTTGTCGAATTCGTCGTCACTTTTGACGTTTAACTTCAGATAGTCCGAAAGGTTTCTCATTTTAGAATAACGTTATTTAATAAAAACAAATCCATATTTTAGAAATTCATTAACGGGAAAAACAGTTACTTTGCTGGAGGAGCGGCTGCCTTTTTAACGGGCGTTTTGTGGGCCGGAGGAGTATTGAAATCAACGGCTGCCTTTTTGACGGGTGTTTTGCAAGCCGTCGACTGAGTAGGATGTTAAATATTTAACAAGTATTTCAAATTTAGTAGATTAATATATTATTCTTTTCTTTGAAATACTTGTTAAATATTTAACACTTCACCCCACCCTTGAACTATATTCAAGGGTGGGGTGAACTGTTAAATATTTGAAGGCATTGTATAAGCCGTGTAAAAAGAAAATAAAACTCCTCTCTTTGTAGCGCGTGCGAGAGTATACCACAAAAATGTAAAATATTAAAAAGTTGTCGCGAGCTAATTATTGTTTTTGAGGATCGTTAGGCTTGAGTTTTTAATATAAAAATTCGAATTAAAGGAGTTGTCAAAGGAAAGTTGTATATTTTTTTCAGTCTATATTTTAGCTCTCCCAATTAATTTAAAGTTAATTTTCCTCACTGTTTTGGTGCCGAAACCCGGGAATATTTCCGGTGTTATTAAAATAGTCAACTCCTTCGTGCTTGTGTAATTCGACGCTTCGAAAATGACTGATGACTTGAGAAAATTCGTGAGAAAGAGAGCTTCCGCAACTATCATATTTAGGTCCTTGGATGAAGAACTAGGAAGAAATGAGAAGGACTACGATAATTTAGAAGATTCCCTTACGCAATTGACATCAAAAATGGCAATTATAAGTGAATTGGATGCGATATTAACAGATATTGAGGACTACGAGCAAGAAATAGAAAGAGCGGAAGAATACAGAGAAAGATTCGACGATTTGAAGAGCAAAGTGACAAGGGTACTATCACGCAATAGGAGAGTTCACCCCCCTGCAAATCCTGATCTGAACTTCGTCAATGCTGTAAATCCGGCCGCGAGAATCATGGAATCCACCGTAAAGCTTCCACGTTTGGAGATTAAAAAATTCAACGGCGATATAGCAGAGTGGCAAAATTTCTGGGCGCAATTTAACAGCGCTATTCACACTAACGCTCAACTACATGCCACCGAGAAATTCAACTATTTGAAGAGTTATTTGGACGGAGCGGCAGAAAGAGCTATATCCGGATTAGCATTGATTGAAAGAAACTACGAGCCAGCTATCCAAATACTTCAAAACAGGTTCGGAAGAAAAGAACTAATAATTAACGCGCACATGAACCGTTTATTGAGTATGGATCCGGTTACAAGATCGAGTGATATCTGTGCTCTTCGAGCACTCTACGACTCCTGCGCTATTGAAGTCAGAAGTCTTCAGTCCCAAGGCATTGTCGCGGACAGTTACGGATCCCTGTTATGTCCAGTGTTGTTGAAATTGTTACCACAAGATATAGCGTTGCTTTTTAGCAGAGAGCAAGACCACGAAGCCGAATGGAAAGTTGACGAGTTACTGAGATTTTTAAATAAAGAACTTTCCAGTCGAGAACGAGCATTTGCGGTACAACGAATTGAACCCAATCGATCACACCAGGAAAATTCTACACAAGTTGGAAAACCGTCTCGTTCAACTGGAAATACGCGCCAGAACAGCTATCAAAACCGAAGACCCGTTATACCCACCGCCGCTTCTTTTAGTGTTAACGTCGTGAAGCAGTGCGTCTTTTGCGAAGACCTCTCGCATAATTTCTACGAGTGCACTAAAAATACCGTTGAGGAACGAAAGGGAATCGCTCTGAAGAAGAAGCTGTGCTTCATATGTCTGAGGGGAAATCACGGAGCTCACGAGTGCCGTTCGAAGTTTAATAAATGTACCAAATGTGGACGCCGACATCATGTAATTGTGTGTGATAAACGGCCTGAAGACACTGCGACTAAAGTTAAAGAAGTTGAAACTCAAAACAGTCACGTAGCGGCAATGACGTTGTTTCCTAATACAACGCATAAAGAAGTAGTACTCCTTCAAACAGCGAGAGCATTAGTGAGTAATCAAGAAGGGAATGTTGAAACGGTTCGTTGTTTGTTGGATAGCGGGAGCCACTTGTCTTATATAAAAGAAGACGTGTCGAGGAGATTAAACCTTGAAGTTTTGAGTGAAGAACCACTGAACATAATCACATTCGGAAATACTGAGCCAGTCAGAGGTTTGAGAAAAAGAGTGCGTTTGGAATTAAGAAATGTTAAAAATACCAGTCAAGTTGTAACTATTGAGGCGTATGAAACCCCAGAGCTGTGCGGGGCGGTCTTTGCATTACCCGATACAAATGTAATGAGCGAGATGCAGAAACGAGGTCTAGTGCTTTCCGATGGGCTAAATACTGAAAACGATGGTCGACCAAATACCTCTGTGGACGTTTTAATTAGATCGGACGTCTATTGGAAAGTAGCGTCTGGAAAAGTTGAAAGGTTGGGCAACGCTCTCGTCACTCTTGACACCGTTTTGGGATGGACCTTACAAGGACCAACGTCAGTTAATGTTGCTACCGTCGGAAGAAATCCTGTGGCTTGTTTGAGAATTGCAGCTGAAGAAGAGGACATTTCCAGACAAATACGTGCTTTCTGGGAACTAGATTCTATTGGAATTAATCAGATATCGGACAACGAAACGACAACACAAAATAAGGTTTTGCAAGAGTTCGAAAACACTATTGAGTGCGAAAACGGTCGATACCTTGTTTCTCTTCCGTGGAAGAAGAATAAAGAGCAATTGGCGGACAACTACGAAGTGGCTAAAAAACGAACTATCAACCTAATACACAAGCTGAAACCTAATGTAGAGCTGTTAACCGAGTATCATGATATAATAACGGAACAAATAAAATTGGGCATAGTAGAAGAAGTTTTACAAACAGAGGAAGCAAGCAACGAAAATTTAGTTTGTTATTACGTACCACATAGAGCGGTCATCCGAGAAGCTAGTCAAACTACGAAAGTGCGCATTGTTTTCGACGCTTCGTCTCACGCGAAAGGAGAACTGTCCCTGAATGACTGTCTCGAGACTGGGCCGAGTTTGATTCCAGAGTTGTTTGACGTACAATGCCTTCAAATTTAGTAGATTAATATATTATTATTTTCTTTGAAATACTTGTTAAATATTTAACACTTCACCCCACCCTTGAATATAGTTCAAGCAAATTTTAACATTCAAGTTTATACAAACGTTGAATGGGCCTCGTTATCTTCGTTCCACTCGGAAGTCGCAACACAATAAATCTTACGATATCATCTCGTCCTGACTTTACTTCATCAACTACGGCCATCTTCCACATTAAACGGGGAAGTTTCGCTTCTTCGACCAAAACCACGTCTCCTACTTTTAGCGTTTTCGTCGTTTTTGTATTATCGCGATGATGGACGGATCTCAGCTCTAATAAATAGTTCTTACGCCAACGTTTCCAGAGATGGTCAATTAATGTTTCACGATATCTTAGGCGACGAGTTAATTGATCCCTCGAAGATGTTTGAGCTTTGGTAGTTGGTAGCGGTCCACATGGTAACACGGTTAGCCTTTGTCCTATTAAAAAATGGGCGGGCGTCAAAGGTGCCAGCTCCGTAGCTTCTTCGGATAAATAGGTTAAAGGACGTGAATTTATAACCGCCTCGGTCTCCGTCAAGATCGTCTCTAGTTCTTCGTAGCTTAATCTCGAAAGTTTGAGCACTTTCCGTAGTGATACTTTGACACTTCGCACCATTCTCTCGTAAAAACCACCCCACCATGGCGCTCTGTCGGCTATGTATTGCCATTTGATCTTATTAGTAGCGATGAATTCCGCAACTTCGAGGCTCGTCACATTATTCCACAACTGTTTTAACTCTTCTTCGGCCCTTTTAAATGTCTTAGCATTGTCACTATAGATCAATTTTGGTATTCCACGTCTCGATATAAATCTTCTGAACGCTAGTAAAAACGTTTCGGTTGTCAGGTCCGATACCAACTCCAAATGAACTGCACGAGTCACTGCGCAAGTAAAAAGTGCGATGTAGCACTTGCTTCCAGATTTTACATATAAAATTCCACAAAAATCCACACCGGTGACGTCAAACGGCGGCGCCGGTTTAGTTCTCGCTGCTGGTAACGGTGCGCTTATAGCCGTGGCTGGTTTCGCGTTGAATCTTTTGCACCTTGTACATCTATGAATAACCGATTTCACTAGTTGACGAGCTCTTGGTACCCAAAAGCTTTCCCTTAGTTCGGTCATCGTTTCATTAACTCCGGCATGCATCAAACGTTTATGGTGATAAGCAACTAGTCGTGACGTTAAATAATGTTTGGAATCTAAAATCCATGGATTCTTCTCACGGTCTGTGAAATGTTGTCCGAATAAGCGACTACCTACGCAAAGAACACCATTTTGATCAAACACGGGGTGTAATTCAAGGATTTTCGAGACGCGAGGTATCGGTTTTCCGGATTTGAGATGATCGATTTCTTTTCCATATGATTCTCTTTGCGCATTTAATATCCAATATAACTCAGCCTGTGCTATTTCTTCGGCAGTTAACGGTTCCTTAATTTTTTGTTTGCTTCGCAGTATCTTAATAAATCTCATAACCAACGCGGTAATTCGATAAACTTTACTCAAAGAGCTGTAATTGTTCAATTTCAGTATTGGCTCCGTCGCTCCTTTCACTGTCAAAACTGCAACTTGATTGGCTCTATAAGATTGTCTTAGCTCGTTTTCTACGTTCTCTTTTTTAACTTTATCGATATAGGATTCGGTTGTTACTTCTGACATCAAAAATTCTGGTCCTTTCCACCAAAGATCGCAAGTTGATAACTCAGAAAGAGTCTTACCCCGGGTAGGTAAGTCAGCGGGATTTAAATGACCAGGGCAGTGTCCCCACAAGACCGGATCAGAAAGTTCTTGAATTTCTCTCACTCTATTTTCGACAAACGGTTTCCATTTGTCTGCCTGGCCTCTTATCCAATGTAGAGCCACCATTGAATCCGTCCAAAATCGAACCTTACGTATTTCAACCGACATAGCATTGACCACTCGCTTCACGAGTCTTGCACCGAGTATCGCGCCCATTAACTCTAACCTCGGAAGAGTTAGTTTTTTGATGGGTGCTACTCGAGTTTTCGAGCATACTAGAGCCGTTAAATATCTTCCCGTAACATATTTTGATCGTAAGTACACAACTGCCGCGTACGCTCTTTCACTGGCGTCGACAAAACAGTGAATTTCCAGATCGGTTTCTAAATCTTCAGTAGCGTCTTTCCAGTAATATCTCGCGAAAGATAATTCTTGTAATTCTCTTAAGTCATAGCACCATGTATCAAATCGAGTAGCCAACTCTGGTGGAAGTTCATCATCCCATGTTAAGCCAAGGTTCCATATCTCTTGAAACAATATCTTCGCTCGAATAGAAAATGGGGCCAATATTCCTAATGGATCGAAAAGTCTCGCCACTGATTTCAATACCCATCTTTTCGTATTTCTTCGGTTAGCTATAAACTGAAATAGCGTGCCTAGTTCAAATCTCATTACATCTTCGTATTCATTCCAGGCTAGTCCAAGAACTTTAGCGGGTGCAGAACTCGGGAGACTAGGGCTCATTTGCTTTTCAGAAGTTTCATCGATATTGATCACTCCTTTTTCGTTACAACGCCACTTATGTAGTTTCATTCCAGCTTCTTCCATTATTTTTGAAGTTTCAGATACTAATTTTCTAGCTTCGTCCGTATCTAAAGCACCAGAAAGCATATCATCGACATATAAATCATTCAACAATACTTCACTTGCTCTTGGATATTCTTCTGTGTATTTCTTCGCGTGGTATTTTATGGTAGCTGATAGCAAGAATGGGCTTGTTGTTACCCCAAACGGAACTCGCGCTAGACGGTAGACCTTCAATGGTTCTCTAAGGGGGTCTTTTAGATCTTGTACCCACAAAAATCTGACAGCGTTCCTGTCGTTTTCTTTTAGTGAAATTTGGTGAAAAGCGCGTTCCACGTCGGCACTAAGGGCAATTTTGTGACCTCTAAATCTTATTAGTACGTCAAACAACTCTGGAATCAAACTCGGCCCAGTCTCGAGACAGTCATTCAGGGACAGTTCTCCTTTCGCGTGAGACGAAGCGTCGAAAACAATGCGCACTTTCGTAGTTTGACTAGCTTCTCGGATGACCGCTCTATGTGGTACGTAATAACAAACTAAATTTTCGTTGCTTGCTTCCTCTGTTTGTAAAACTTCTTCTACTATGCCCAATTTTATTTGTTCCGTTATTATATCATGATACTCGGTTAACAGCTCTACATTAGGTTTCAGCTTGTGTATTAGGTTGATAGTTCGTTTTTTAGCCACTTCGTAGTTGTCCACCAATTGCTCTTTATTCTTCTTCCACGGAAGAGAAACAAGGTATCGACCGTTTTCGCACTCAATAGTGTTTTCGAACTCTTGCAAAAGCTTATTTTGTGTTGTCGTTTCGTTATCCGATATCTGATTAATTCCAATAGAATCTAGTTCCCAGAAAGCACGTATTTGTCTGGAAATGTCCTCTTCTTCAGCTGCAATTCTCAAACAAGCCACAGGATTTCTTCCGACGGTAGCAACATTAACTGACGTTGGTCCTTGTAAGGTCCATCCCAAAACGGTGTCAAGAGTGACGAGAGCGTTGCCCAACCTTTCAACTTTTCCAGACGCTACTTTCCAATAGACGTCCGATCTAATTAAAACGTCCACAGAGGTATTTGGTCGACCATCGTTTTCAGTATTTAGCCCATCGGAAAGCACTAGACCTCGTTTCTGCATCTCGCTCATTACATTTGTATCGGGTAATGCAAAGACCGCCCCGCACAGCTCTGGGGTTTCATACGCCTCAATAGTTACAACTTGACTGGTATTTTTAACATTTCTTAATTCCAAACGCACTCTTTTTCTCAAACCTCTGACTGGCTCAGTATTTCCGAATGTGATTATGTTCAGTGGTTCTTCACTCAAAACTTCAAGGTTTAATCTCCTCGACACGTCTTCTTTTATATAAGACAAGTGGCTCCCGCTATCCAACAAACAACGAACCGTTTCAACATTCCCTTCTTGATTACTCACTAATGCTCTCGCTGTTTGAAGGAGTACTACTTCTTTAGGCGTTGTATTAGGAAACAACGTCATTGCCGCTACGTGACTGTTTTGAGTTTCAACTTCTTTAACTTTAGTCGCAGTGTCTTCAGGCCGTTTATCACACACAATTACATGATGTCGGCGTCCACATTTGGTACATTTATTAAACTTCGAACGGCACTCGTGAGCTCCGTGATTTCCCCTCAGACATATGAAGCACAGCTTCTTCTTCAGAGCGATTCCCTTTCGTTCCTCAGCGGTATTTTTAGTGCACTCGTAGAAATTATGCGAGATGTCTTCGCAAAAGACGCACTGCTTCACGACGTTAACACTAAAAGAAGCGGCGGTGGGTATAACGGGTCTTCGGTTTTGATAGCTGTTCTGGCGCGTATTTCCAGTTGAACGAGACGGTTTTCCAACTTGTGTAGAATTTTCCTGGTGTGATCGATTGGGTTCAATTCGTTGTACCGCAAATGCTCGTTCTCGACTGGAAATTTCTTTATTTAAAAATCTCAGTAACTCGTCAACTTTCCATTCGGCTTCGTGGTCTTGCTCTCTGCTAAAAAGCAACGCTATATCTTGTGGTAACAATTTCAACAACACTGGACATAACAGGGATCCGTAACTGTCCGCGACAATGCCTTGGGACTGAAGACTTCTGACTTCAATAGCGCAGGAGTCGTAGAGTGCTCGAAGAGCACAGATATCACTCGATCTTGTAACCGGATCCATACTCAATAAACGGTTCATGTGCGCGTTAATTATTAGTTCTTTTCTTCCGAACCTGTTTTGAAGTATTTGGATAGCTGGCTCGTAGTTTCTTTCAATCAATGCTAATCCGGATATAGCTCTTTCTGCCGCTCCGTCCAAATAACTCTTCAAATAGTTGAATTTCTCGGTGGCATGTAGTTGAGCGTTAGTGTGAATAGCGCTGTTTAATTGCGCCCAGAAATTTTGCCACTCTGCTATATCGCCGTTGAATTTTTTAATCTCCAAACGTGGAAGCTTTACGGTGGATTCCATGATTCTCGCGGCCGGATTTACAGCATTGACGAAGTTCAGATCAGGATTTGCAGGGGGGTGAACTTTCCTATTGCGTGATAGTACCCTTGTCACTTTGCTCTTCAAATCGTCGAATCTTTCTCTGTATTCTTCCGCTTTTTCTATTTCTTGCTCGTAGTCCTCAATATCTGTTAATATCGCATCCAATTCACTTATAATTGCCATTTTTGATGTCAATTGCGTAAGGGAATCTTCTAAATTATCGTAGTCCTTCTCATTTCTTCCTAGTTCTTCATCCAAGGACCTAAATATGATAGTTGCGGAAGCTCTTAGCGCCCCTCTCTTTCTCACGAATTTTCTCAAGTCATCAGTCATTTTCGAAGCGTCGAATTACACAAGCACGAAGGAGTTGACTATTTTAATAACACCGGAAATATTCCCGGGTTTCGGCACCAAAACAGAGAGGAAAATTAACTTTAAATTAATTGGGAGAGCTAAAATATAGACTGAAAAAAATATACAACTTTCCTTTGACAACTCCTTTAATTCGAATTTTTATATTAAAAACTCAAGCCTAACGATCCTCAAAAACAATAATTAGCTCGCGACAACTTTTTAATATTTTACATTTTTGTGGTATACTCTCGCACGCGCTACAAAGAGAGGAGTTTTATTTTCTTTTTACACGGCTTATACAATGCCTTCAAATATTTCAAAGAAAAGAATAATATATTAATCTACTAAATTTGAAATACTTGTTAAATATTTAACATCCTACTCAGTCGACGGCTTGCAAAACACCCGTCAAAAAGGCAGCCGTTGATTTCAATACTCCTCCGGCCCACAAAACGCCCGTTAAAAAGGCAGCCGCTCCTCCAGCAAAGTAACTGTTTTTCCCGTTAATGAATTTCTAAAATATGGATTTTTTTATTAAATAACGTTATTCTAAAATGAGAAACCTTTCGGACTATCTGAAGTTAAACGTCAAAAGTGACGACGAATTCGACAAATTGGCCAGTTTGATACCGTTCACTTTAATGTCTGGGGAAACTGTGATGAAATTATGGAGAGGAGTAGTTGAGGTGGAGGAAACTGGCAGTGGTGGTATACCCATTGAAGTTTTATAAGTTGAAATAAGTTAGTAAATAAATGTGTAATCCAATCGTAGAATAAAAATCTAAAAATTCGTAGTAGTAAATGTAGTCTTTACCTATCTACCCCTTTTCTCTAGCATCCCCTCGGAACGCGAACGGACAAAATTTCGACCAGCTCGCGCTCTGTCTCTCTTCTGCTAACGCCTCTGACACCCCCTCTAGCACCCCTACCATCCCCCTAAACTTCTCTACAAAACGTTTCCGTACAACTAGCTCCTATCCCCGTCTAGCGCCCCCCTACCCTCTCGCTCTCTCTCTCGCAACCCGTGGCTCATACCATTCCTCTTTCTCTTGCACCCCCCCCTCCTTTGAAACTTACTAACGTACGGACGGCCTTTGAAACTTCCTAACGGACGGACAAAACTTTACCATAGAACTCGCTGCTAAGAGAGCTACGCTCGCTCCGCTCAATAAACAATTTATAACGCAAATAGCTTTAGCGTATAAAAAATTATATTCTTAAAACCACTTGCCAAGTTGTCCTAGGAATTTGGTTTTTTTAAACTGGCCTTTAATTAAATATATTTTCAATGTTGTTGGATAGCCCCAGCGCAGCCTGAAGCGGTGGCAAAGGACTCTGCTACTGAGATGTCGGACTTTGATCTGGCCGGAAAACTCGGTGATGTCACCTTCGACTACATGTCGGATATTTCCGACATCTTAGTGGTGGGGGACAGCTCCACCTACAAAGAAGGGTCTGTCCAGCCCACAGGAGCAATAGGATAAGATGCGAGTGTTTCAACTGATGAGGGGGTAGGGTCAGTCCTGTACCCACCCCCATAGCCGGCGAGTAAGACATCTGCATCTGATTGGCATCAGTGAGAGTCCAATGTGCAGGGCATGCCTTGTCGACGAGGAAACATCCTCTCATGGCCTTTGTGTCTGTGATTTTTATGCGGCTCAAAGGTTGGAGCATCTGGGTATGCACAGGCTGGAAACGAGCAATCTCTCCAATATTTCGGCGAAGCAAATCTTTCATTCCATTTCGGAGAAAGGGCTTTTAAAAGTCTAAAAGGCTGGGGCTGCACAATGGACCTCTGGTTGAAGTGCTAGGTTGGGCTTGACCGAATATATATATATATATATATATATATATATAATTTAGTAAATAGTAATGAGAATGGAAATGAGATAAACGACGAGGTTCAAGTTAATAATAAGTAAGGTCAATGGAAAATTCATTTTACCGAACTGTTAGAACAGAAAGATACCTATAAATGCAAGGAATGTCGGTAAGCCTTGGTTTTGAATTTTCGGTCTCAGCGGCGTAACTAAGGTCTCGCCCCCCCCCCCCGCGAAACTCTTTTTGGGGCCCCCTTATGTGACTCTTTTTGCGATACTTTGTTTACTATTAATAAACAATGGCGTATTTAAGGAGGGTTTTGGGGATTTAGCACTTTCAAAGCTATGCTTCCACGAACGTTCCTTTTCACTCAACCTTCCCGAATAGCGAAAACCGCCCGAAATTTGATTCGTAGATGCCCCCTAGATATGAAAATGTAACTCAGGGCAAGAGCCGCAGGACTCACTGGCTATGTATTTAAACAAAATAAAATTGGTTGTACGTGTTTGAATTTTTGGTATAGAGAATAACTATAACATGTTTTACGTAAAAACATAGAATAAGTAAGAATTAAAACGGCTTATATACATGGTGTTTTGAATTGCTTTGACTGGGCATTTTTTTCAGAAACTGCAAGATAGAGTTGCGAAATTTTCAGGGTATTATTTCTAGTGTAGGATCGCTTTAATACCTAAATTTCAGAAAAATCGGAAATAATTTCGGGTTTTTGTAAAAAATATTTTTTCACTGGTAGGTGCTAGAAAAAACGTTTCTCAGCGAAAGTTGTAGAGTGCTGTCGAAAATGTTCAAAGAACTTGGTTTCATTGGAAAAGAACACTTTCACGAAAAAAAAAACCAAGTTATCCATAGGGGCCAATAGCCTTCGCATTTTTGTACGTAAATGAAAGAAATGTCTGAAAGATTTAATTCGGATAAACATGATAATTTTACAAGTGAGGTTCTATGATACCTCCGTTTGCCGCGATACATGTTTTGGCATGATGAAGCATGTTTTGAAACGAGCGTCTGATCATATCAGGAGTGACAAGTTCGAAGGCTGCAATGATTCGGTGACGCAAATCTTCGATATTCTCAACGGGCGTCCGAGGATACGCAACAAAATAGGCTAGAACGGTGTCTTCCATGTTGATGTCTTGACGACCTGGTCCACGAAATCTGGGATTGACGTTTCCGTAAGTCTGAAACTGAAAGTCACGAACATCTCCAAGAACCGTGTTGTGGCTTGGTCTTCTATCTGGATATCGAACGGTGAACAATTCATTAACCCTTTGCGCGTTACGATTGGCTTCACCATAAAATAACTCGACAATAAAAGCACGCAATTCACGAGAAAATTTTAATGGCACGTTGATTAGACTCAATAAACGTTAGAGAATGGTTGAAATCAAAAGTTTTCTCATTAAATACTAATTGAAAACTTGACCTTTGTGCGTAGTTGGCGTACTGATACTTTTTTAGGTCTACTGTAGGCCTAAATTGGCGTTTTGGTAAATTGCATGTACTTTTTTTTAAGGAATTTAATCTTTTAAGGTGATTTCTTTCATTTATGTAGAAAAATGCGAAGGCTATTGGCCCCTATGGACAGCTTTTTTTTCATCTGCTCATATCTTCGTGAAACAGTGTTCGTTTCCAATGAAACCAATTTCTTTGAATATTTTCGACAGCAATCTACAACTTTCTCATCGAAACGTTTTTTCTAGCACCTACCGGTGAAAAAATATTTTTTACAAAAACCCGAAATTTCCTATTTTTCTGAAATTAAGGATTTAAATTCCCACACTAGAAATAATACCCTGAAAATTTCGCAACTCTATCTCCTTCAGTTTCTGAAAAAAATGCCCAGTCAGAGCAATTCAAAACACCCTGTATAACGGTATATTAGTATAACCATAAGTGTATAATATTGTTACATAAGTGTGACACTTATTCTTCACATGCTAAAGTTTACTGAGAGCTATTCAGAAGACATCCTGCATTACGGGCTTCGTCACCGTTTTGCATCCTCTTGCTAACGCGTCACACGTAGTCTTTCCAGCACCTCGCTAGGGGAAGATTTTCTACTAGTGATGACGTCACTCCGTTACTAGCTCTCAGTAAAATATTCCCCAAAGTGACAAACTTATGAAACAATTATATAGACTTATGGTATTACATAAACAAACATTATGTCGTCTTGTGTGGTCGTGCATAAAAAATATGGAACGTTTGAGGGAAACAATAGTTTTAGTTTCACTTTAGGTTATGTAAGATTTTCGATTTTAAAGGGTTAATTCAAGATTAATAAACTTGGTTAACAATTTACAATATGTATTATCAATATAATGTAAAATAATGAAGTAATATAAAATATAAAAAAGAAAAAGAACTTACAAACTTAAAAGTCAGTGTCAAATGAGTGAACACAGTAAAGAGAATAACTCTCCGTATAATACGTTTCCGTTAATCTAAAAATTGAGCACGATCGCCTAAAACTTCGACGGAATCGAACCAGCTTCTATCGACGGTTATTACTACGTTAGTAGCCGCTGGACTCAGAGAAGCATAATAATACTAATACAGATGCATTTATATTTATGATTTATTATTTGAATGTTCTTCTTTAATTTACTGTGTAACTTATTTTTTTAACTTCTATCAGATGCATTTTGCAGGGTAAATTTTTATTTTATTAAAAATAAGACTACTTCCTAACACCGCCACTGCGCCAAATAAAAAAAATGCTTACCTAATAGAACTAGAAAATTTGCGCCTCCAAAAATCTTTGCGCCCGTACGCAGTTGCGTACCCCATTTCTCCACCCCTGCACACGTTTTTAAGAAACTCTGCCAATGAAGTTTCTTGACTTTCTTCTTTTACACTTATCCTCGATTTATCGGAAATGATGAATGAAAATCTTTTCCTACAGACTGAAAAGCTCGTGCCGTGATAGAACAAAAGCAAGGTAATAGCAACGACGTTACCAACCTTAGCCCTTAGCAACCACAGCGTATCGAGGCAACGTTTTATAGCCTAAAATTTACTAACCTTGCACTCCACTGGTAACTTTTTAAGGAGTAAGGACTATCTATTTAAGAAAAATTAAAATATTTTGGTAAGCAGGGTACATAAAAACAAATTATTTATGTATAGATTTAACTCGGGTAATGTTACTGGTCTTTAAAATAATCGAATTGTTTCCTACTTTATTTACCGCTTTGATTAGCTTTTGAAACACAATAGTCTATTCTTTTACAGAAACATTAGTGTTATCTTAATATATGCATGTGCTTAAAAACATAATTAGTGCAATCGGAGCCGGTTTCTGGCTCCGGCTTCGTAGTTTTGGCTCAGGCTCCGACACATTGTCGCAGCCAATATCGGCTCCGGCTCCGAGGTCGGAGCACTACTCTATTTACAGACTTTACAAGCGTTAATATAGCGCTACCTATATTATTGTCTTCAATACCGAATTGAGGTTAAAAAAGTTTCACATTTCTTTGTAAATACTGAATTACGGCACATTAATTCGTTCGTTTTCAAGGTTAATATACTATACAACCGCTAATATAATAATAATATTTAATAATAAAGATACATTAATTTGTAATGCTATGCCGATACTTCATTGAATGGTTAAAATGGGGTAGGGCATTATTATTATTTTTAGGCTATCTATCCGACTGCAGGGCCGACAACAAGACGGCTTATTTAATAGTACTGTAGGCCGACATATCAATCGATAGTTGGGAAAAGTGATGTTTTAAGGTCAGCCAACTTAAACATCTTGCAAAATATCGACTTCTCTGAAAATTTAATGGCTGACCGACAGGCAAATTATAAGTACTGTACAACTAAACATAACACGGCCGACTGCTTTTAGGGTAGTACATATCGCTGAAAAAAAGTGTTGTTGGTGAAGAGAACCTTGTACCTCGACTAAAATGTCCGCAGTCGGGCCAACTTTTTTGTGCTACATGGGAGGTAGAATAAGGCACTGAGTTGAAAGTTCCAGAATCGAGGAAGAGGATTGTCCGAAGGTATCCCGTCTAGCCTCTCTAGAGCCCCACACTGGATGCTGCCCTTTTCCTCCTCCGACACACGAGAAAGCCATCTTCGACAATGGCCATCCTCCTCGAAGTTGAATGTTTCCGTGTCGTTAACCGCGGATTATATCTGTAAAAGGTAATTATTGATTAAAGGCCTTATTGCTACTGAAATTATCGAAGAGTCAGCGTTTCCGGAATTATACTTTCTAATTTAATTAGAACAAAGACCTGACTTTTGGATCAAAACTAGTGATAGTAAATTGTGAGAGGGTTGTTAAATTTAAAACAGCGTTCACATCCCCGTTAAACTGTTGTAGTACAGCACGAAAATGAAACGCGAGCTTAGGAAACATTTGGATTTCGTAATAAGCATAACGATTTTTAGGACCAACATTTCGCCTAAGAATAAATATTTAGGTCGATGGACCAACGAAAGAAACGAATATCCATAAGTCTATCGTTGCCTACGTTATTATAAAGGCCTGTAAGTTACAGAAGAAAATAATACATCTGTAAACTAACTATGCTTAGTCTACCCAAAACTCTCAAAATTGTTCCGAGTCAAACCGTGAAACAACCGTACTAATTTACCACAATCTTGTTTCGGTACAAAGCAAGATTCGAGTAATCGGATGTAGTAATCGATTATTTGAATTCGGGAAATCGCTTGTTTTTAGGTAATAATTTTATAATTTAGATAAAACAGAATTCAATAGTTTTAATTAGTAATCTCCGGTTATCACTCGTGATAATAATCATCTGGTATTCGATAGTAATCAAATGATAATCCTCTGCATAAGCTTGTAAATGCTTGGAATTAGCAGTAATCATTTAGATAATAAACGGAATTCCATCATCTTTGTTCAACAGAAATCCAAGGGATTCAAATATAATGGTTTAGTTGAAAACTGAGTAATCAGGTAGAAATTAAAGGGAATTATTATAATTATATTATATATATTGTATTGCTCAGAATTCTTGATTTCGTTACGTTTTTTGTAAGCAATAGAAACATATTTCGTTTTTTATGAGAGACTTCTCATACACGATTTTCTACTTCTTTTTAAATTATTCTATTCCGGCACCAAATAAGGTTCAACTTTTCTTTCGTCTTTGCCACACACGTTTCTGATTAATTTATAGTATTAACTAGGGATGCAACGGTTCCACTTTTTTGGACTATCTCGGTTCCGGATCCGGTTCCGGTTCCTAAATTTTTGCTTTATCGGTTCCGATTACGGTTCTTAAAATTTTAATTTATCGGTTCCGGTTTCGGTTCCGGTTCTCAAAATTTAGAACCGATCGGTTCCGATTCCTAAACGGTTCCTACACGTTTCCAGTGTGTTTAGTATTAATTAAAGTTAAATACACAAGCAATTCAAATGAAGTTAAAGATAAATAAAATCCACCACATTTATTTATTTATAATATAAAATTTGTTTTTGATAAATTATATTTTAAAAATTGTAGCTTTCTCAGTGACGTAGATAACTATTAACGCTGCTGTTATTTGAATAAATAAAACCAATACAGTTGTATTTTAGGTCATTTTTAAACTAACGTTCATGTTTCTAAAATACGGTATATTAAAATTTACGTAGTCTAACTAAATTACTATTTATAATACATACCTTACCAAAATGATTGAAGAAATGAAGTTGAATGTTCCAGTTTGCGAAACTCATGACACAGGGGTATTTTTATGATCTATACGATCAGATGGTCTTACCTAAGACCGCCAGTTGCCAAGCGTTGTTTCGGGTATTTATGAAAAACTTTATCCTTTGACAAAGGGTTTGCTCCATAACGAGAAATCTGATTTGATACATAATTAACGAACAATGTAAAAGCGAATTAGTTATAATTTACAGACAATGGCTATATAATAATTGAAGAAAATTTCTTACTACAAATCCTTGTTTGAAAAATCCGTAGCGGAAACAATTACTTTTGAATTTTTATACCTGGATATTTCTCACTTTGAAATTCAAATTCGCACATCATTAACCGCCCTCGTGGTGTCATTATACATATTTTACCAGAAAATGCTTTTCATTTTTCTGGATTGAGATGGCTTTCTTTGGAATCGGAAACTGCCTGAACTCCGCGGGTCGGAGCTCTTTCGCTCTCTAGAGTGTAAATTTTTAATTAGTTATTTTACTTTCTGATGATTTATTTAGACGGTTCTAGTTTTACAAGAGCCTCGATAAGGCTAAGACTTCTCTAGGCACTACTGTTCCTCGGTTTTCAGGAACAGTTACTAAAATGGCAGCGCTCCTAGTGATCTACCAACCCTTTTAAATCAATTTGCTCCAATTAACCTACCGCCAAAGTTGTGCTTGACCCCAAAATGGTTAGTTCGTGCTACTATAGATATTACCGATATGTTGTATTTAAAATTTTCAAACAACCAAAAATGTTAGTAGTAGTAGCATTTTTGTTAGGAACAGTGCCACCACACTGGTTCCTACAATAGAAAACGACTAAACAGGTAAATATCCTTGGTTATTCTTGTTGAATTTCGATTTTAAGGTACCCATTTAATTTTATGTTGTTTAACCTTCATAGTATTTTTCTGGCTCTTTTTAAGGAAATTCTCGCATTCAAAGAAAAATGAAAGAAATGAGGATCCTTGTCTACGCTTTTCCTCTAGACGTCGTTTAGTAAGTAAAAGCAGAAATATTGAGATAATCAACAAATAATTTCGACACGGTCAGATAATTTAAACTTGAAAAACACCTATGTGAAGATATTTTTGCGTTAAAACGTTATTCAACGTTTTAATGTTATTAAATTTTGACGAGGATTTAGTTGAATCAAAGATACAATATTGGACTAAGATAATAAGTATTTTAGCCATATGATGCAGAAGCTTATGGTCAAACATATTAATTAACAAGAAGCCAGGTACTTATCGGTGCATAAATATTTTATTTAGGTTTTTCAAAAAGTACAAAAAAATTTTAAAGATAATCTACGAAATTTTATGGAGATCTATGGAAGATCATAGTATTTCTCTAGTCTTAAGAATTTTCTATTAAAACATAAAATGCTGAACAGTAAACTCAAACTAATTCTAAAGAATTTCTATCATAAACAGGAATTGACAGCTATCATTATGTAAAATTATATAATATAAAAAAAATATTATTAGTATTTAGTATTACATACAACAACTTTTCCAAAATATTTTTGAATTAGCACTATTTAGACTTAAATTTACACAGCTTCTACCAATATTTCTAAGAATAATTTAAATAATTTCTAAGAAGAATCTAAATAATTTCTAAGAATAATTTAAATAATTTCTAAGAAGAATCTAAATAAATTCAAAGAAGAATCTAAATAATTTCTAAGAATAATTTCCATAATATCTAAGAAGAATCGAAATAATTTCTAAGAATAATTTCCATAATATCTAAGAAGAATCGAAATAATTTCTAAGAATAATTTCCATAATATCTAAGAAGAATAGAAATAATTTCTAAGAATAATTTCCATAATATCTTAGAAGACTCGAAATAATTTCTAAGAAGAATCGAAATAAATTCTAAGAAGAATCTAAATAATTTCTAAGAAGAATCAAAATAAATTCTAAGTATAATCTAATTAATTTCTAAGAAGAATCTTAATAATTTCTAAGAAGAATCTTAATAATTTCTAAGAAGAATCTTAATAATTTCTAAGAAGAATCGAAATAATTTTTAAGAATAATCTAATTAATTTCGAAGAAGAATCGAAATAATTTCTAAGAATAATCTAATTAATTTCTAAGAAGAATCTAAATAAATTTTAAGAAGAATCTAACTAATTTTTAAGAATAATCTAACTAATTTTTAAGAAGAATCTAAATAATTTTTAAGAAGAATCTAAATAATTTCTAAGAAGAATCGAAATAATTGCTAAGAAGAATCGAAATAATTTCTAAGAAGAATCGAAATAATTGCTAAGAAGAATCGAAATAATTTCTAAGAAGAATCTAAATAATTGCTAAGAAAAATCGAAATAATTTCTAAGAAGAATAGAAATAATTTCTAAGAAGAATCGAAATAAATTCTAAGAAGAATCGAAATATTTTCTAAGAAAAATAGAAATAATTTCTAAGAAGAATCTAAATATTTTCTAAGAAAAATAGAAATAATTTCTAAGAAGAATCTAAATATTTGCTAAGAAGAATCGAAATAATTAAACTGTTTAGCTTTTTAGTACCATAGGATTAGTGTTCTATATATGTGTACATATTTGTATTATATAGTGCCATATCCGTGCGTTTTATACTAAATTACTTAATATTTTACCCTCAACCTGGGCATGCTCAAGTAGTTCAGGAATTATGGCTGGGTCACTCCTAAAAATGTGTGAATCTAGGCAGGCCCGTAGAAAGGATTTTTCAGTTGAGGGGGCCTGAAAAATTCCTAAGGGGGCACGCTCAGTGGAGTACCGAGGGTTTTGTGGCGCCCGGTTCAAAATGTGTATATGGCGCCCCCAATTAAAGTAAATTACAAACAAGTATTCTTTACACACTTGCTTTAATTATATTGAAATATAAATGATTTAAACACGATGAATTTACTGGATTTAGAAGCCTCTACATCGGCATCTCATTTCCTTTTCCGATAATAATCGCCATTCGCTTTACATAAGTATGCCTCTGTATAACATTTCCATTCATAAAAATTCAACGAGGCCTTGTTTCACGCGGAACATACATTAAGCGGACCCAAAAATGCAAAAATGCTTATAATCCTTGCGCTATTGAAAAGGTTACCATGGAAATGAAATCATGTGATCGCGAGGCACGAACTAAACTTGACATGGGTAAAGCCAGAAACGCGCGACGAATTCTCACTAACTTCCGTTTCCCATCAGTGAAGTTGATGACGCGTATTTCGTCACGGAGTTGTAAGTGACGTAATTTACGTCATATCCCGTGAACAAGGTTTCATTATCGAAAATGCTTTTATGGCATACTTATTAGTGATTATGTTACATATGGCTTTACGTTAAGACATTTTCTACTAAAACACTTTTATTTAAAGTGAGGAACTGTGTCAATAATACTCCTGTTTTTAAAAATTGTAACCTTTTTTAATAAATAGGACTATTACTAACACTGTTCCTAACTTTTACCGTTTGTTGTATTTTACCAAAACTAACGTGAAAGGCTTAGTTTTTTTAATTACTAATATGTTAGGCACATTGAATAGTTCTGCTATCCTAACTTAATAAACGATAACCATGTAACAATAACACAAATATAAACTTACTTTTCAATCGATTGCCCCAATTTGGGTTTTGTTTTGATTGTTTGTTTCGAACTTTTAAAATATTAAGTAATAGAAACTGATACCTAATAGATTAGTACCTATAATTATCTGCTGAAATCTTGATAAAATTCTTTATAAAAGTAAGAAACTCCTGTTAAACAACTAGAAATCTAATGGCCTTTCGATATAGATTATATTCTAAATTGACTAATTTCACAACAAACAAGCTGCTTTTCTTCCTTACTTCTTACGTTGTTGGTTCTGTTCTACCAATAATTTAATATTATATACTGATTAAATTGAAATACGCCGCCATTAATAGTTGGATACAACTGAATACACGACGACGACGACCATTAGCAGTTAGACTACAGTGCTACGGGAAATTAACCTTAGTTAGTATAGTCAAATCAATATTTGTACCAGATCACGTCCCATATTATTGTTTCTGCTACAGCTTAAACTTTCAACTTGGCGCACGTGGAAGGGAACTAATATAGTAAGGCGAGGTACACGAAAGGTAATAATATATTTTGTACAGCTGGACTCAACTAAATATAATATGTAAATAGGACATATTTTATTGATTTTGTTTACTTACTTTGAAATTTTTCTAGGGGCACAATAATATTTTTAAGGGGGCACCGAGACTTTTTGAGGGCGCACCACGGGGAACTCTCAGATTTTTTGGAGGGGGCACAAATTATTTTTGAGGGGGCCTGAATCTAGGTATCGCCGGATATATTTTTGTCGCTAAACTAAACTATCTATCTCAACTTTAGTCGCATGATGACTTAGGCCTAAGGTGGTGCCTTGGGTATTAGCCTAGCTGATTATTATTATTATTTTTTTGGTTTTTTATTATTTTTGAACTATTGTTCACCCAATTAATAGTCGAAATACACATTTCTAGCTAGTCTCCTCTGTCAAAAAAATTCTAAGAAGAATCTAAATATTTGCTAAGAAAAATAGAAATAATTTCTAAGAAGAATCTAAATATTTGCTAAGAAAAATAGAAATAATTTCTAAGAAGAATATAAATAATATTTTAGAAGGACCCTGCCCATGAATTAATTAATGTAACTTGATGAATTGTTCCTTCCCAAGGTAGTGCCTTAGGTATTATCCTAGCTTATTATTATACAGGGTGTTTTAATTTGATCGTCCCATTTGGCTAAAATCTATATTACCTAGAAATGTGAAATTTTTAGGGTATACACTGTCGGGGAAGTACGTTGTTATTTGTAAATTTCAGAAAAATCCTTAAATTTGTCACGGTTCTGGAATTTTCATTTTTTTAACGCTAGGTGGCAGACGAAAACTGTCAATGACGAAGTTGTAGAGCATACTCGAAAACCACAAATGAAATTGGTTTGATCGGAATAGGTCAATTTGTCACCGAGATATTAGGTGATGAAAAGTAACAGGTTGGTAGTAGGTGGCCTTAGCCTTTTCACAACTAATTTAAAAAGAAACTTATCCAAATTGTAAGGGTTGTAAGACTGATAAAAATGAACGTTTTTGGAACTAATTTTGGTTTTTGGTAATTAATTTTGAGAGGCAAAAACAATTCCCGAAAGAGTTGCAAAATTAAAAAAAGAGGTTGTAAGAAGTCTACAAAATGTCTAATTTATGCCATCTAAATTTCCCAAAGGTTTTTGTGAATTGGCACTTCGTTTAAATTTAGGTTTCCTTTTTAAGAATTTAAAGCGCGGAGTCACCAATATTTAATCATTATCTCAACGTTCTTCAGTAATTAAGTTTGCCTCGTTATAGCCGTGAACAGCGGTCCAAGATGGTAGAGTTATACTACGGGGATGGTCATCAAAACGCACGTCTAGTAAATTAGTTTTTTGAAATATTATATCCTGACAGTCGACCAGATCACCACATTATTATCCGTGCTGCTCGTGACTGGAACATCATAACATTATTAAGGAAGACACAGTCATCGGCTTCTTTGTCGGCTACCCTCGAGCAATCTCCAAATTGGAATTGTCAAGGTATTATGTCTGGAGTGTCCTTGACGACCATAACTTTCATCCATATCTTGCCATGCTCCACCAAGCACTTCACGATGGTGATAGGTGACTTAGATTGAACTTTTGTAACTGGTTCAGTACCACGGCCGATGCAAATGAAAAAGCCTCCGTTTACTCCTCGTGTCGGATGAGTTCTCATTCTCGAGAGACGACCCATTTAATGGACAGAACAGCCACATGTGGAGCGATAAAAATCCGCACTGGGGATTTCCTCACCACAATCAGGTCCAATTTCACTTCAACGTCTGAGCTGGTCTACTAGTTCAAAACACGTTCATTTTTAGCAGCCATACAGATATTACAATTTAGCTAGGTTTTTTTTTTAATTAGTTGTGAAAAGGCTCAGGCCACCTACTATCTATTTAATTTATTATTTTTCATGACCTAATTTCTCAGTGACAAATTGACCTATTCCAACGAAATTAATTTCAATTGTGGTTTTCGAGTATGCGCTACAAATTGTTCATTGACAGTTTTCGTCTACCACCTATAGTTAAAAAATGAAAATTCCAAAACCGTGAAAAATGTTTCGATTTGGCTGAAATTCAAACACCCTCTATAATAACTAAGAAGCTAAATAATTTCGAAGAAAAATCTAAAGTTTTTCTATTAAATAAAAAAACGTTATTTTCACTGTACGTAGTAAAAAATCTACAATCATATTTAAAACATTTCCTAACCCCCAAATCAGTGAACCGGACAAAACTAGAGCTCGGTGAAACGGATAAATTAATCGCCAATATTTCAATTAATCATAAAAAATCCGTTTAATTGTTTATTTATGGATATTATTCACGACTATTATACAATTTCATATGCAATAAATAAGTTTTTATTCGGATAATTTTCGGATATGGATATATAAGAAATGAACGGAAATTTCCTATTCTAACGCCGAGCCCTAGACAAAACATTGCTACCGGAAAAAGTGTCGTTAATATCGCGATAAAACTAAAATAATATTAAAAAAAATCTAAAGATGACACTCAATGAACAACAAGCAGCTGCTGAATTAACACGCATCAATGACTTATTAAAAGTGGAGTCGGTGAGGGAAACAGCGAGAGCTGGTGTGGCCAATCTCATCAAACAATTGGTCACTCTACTCGGAGAAAAGAAGCCAGGGCACGAGATCAAAGATTCAACAGAAGGAAGATATCCTAAACCAGGTAGACCCCGACACGACATCATCAGTTACTTTGTCGCTGGGACCAAACTCGAGGAGGAAACCGAAGAAGTGATGAACTTTAAAGAAAAAATATGGTAGTGAAAAAACAAGTCGAAAGTTTTATCAGCCAGAGAAGATCCGAATCGTTCCAATCAACCGTCATTTCGAACGCCGATGGAACAACCAACACAATTACCATCATTCACGACAGCGATGAACTAAAACTACCAGCGATGCAATTACCCAAATTCAGAGGTGATATATAGCTGAGTGGGCTGGTTTTTGGTCATAGTTTGAAACTTCGGTGGACAAAAAAGAAGGTTTAGGTAAGATTATAATGCAATTATCTTTTCTCCTGTATCGACGGTAAAGCCAGGAATCTATTTCTGGCATAGAAGCTTCACCGGAAAATTACGATGAAGCGGTAAAAATTTTAAATTAAAAATATAATCGCACGGATTTTGTAATTCACGCTCAAAGATAAAAATTGATGACAGTTAAAACAGTTAGTGATTCTAGTACTGACAGGCCTACGAAAACTCTATGACACTGGTCGTACAAATAAGCATTAGATGTCTAAAAGCTTTGGGTAAGACGCCACCTTAAGTGGCCACTTTATTTTCCTGCCGCCCAACAAAAGACTTGATTACAGGAGAGCGCGTAAAAAAGACGGAAATTGGAACCTAGCCGCCTCGGTAGAGTTCGAACGTAAAGAGGTAGAGGGTTGCGAAACTTGTTCCCTGCACGGTGATAATAATTGCGAAAACCACGAAAAATACCAAAATCACTCGTCAAAGCAATCCGCTAAAGTGGAAAGGTGCGTTTCAAATCTAAACAGCGCGTCAGTATCCGCTTTAAGCATCCAAAACGGTATATTTTGCGAAGAAAACTCACGCTAGTATTAATTGTAAGAAACACCCTGCAGAAAACCACAGAAAAATCATCAGTGATAAAAATAAGCGCCTCATAGGTTTACGTTTAAATCACCAAGCTGCGGACTGTCAAAATGTAAATCCTGCAAAAATGGTGCCGTACGATAATTCCTTTATTCGCGCACGAATTAATCGTTCTGGCAACACCGGTCGAATGTGGTAAAACCATATTCATACAAACGGCAAAAATCTTGATAAAAAATTCTTAAAATCATGAAAACTTATTTATTGGACCAAGGAAGCGAAGTGAGCTTCGTAAAAGAAGAGGTTCCGGTCGTCGAAAAACCACAAATGCCGAGCGGAGAATCCGAAAACAAATTTCCAAAGACTTAATGGTGAACATCGTGGAAATCGAAGAATTGGCGAAAAAGGTAGGAATTCGCCTTACCGTTGAAGCCAGCCTAAGCAGCGCAAGTAGCACCGATATCGGGCTTCTTATAGGTGGCGACTATTGCTGGGACGTCGCAACGAGTAACGTTGGGCAACCAACGGTCCAGTCGCACATCACGCTAGCGGACTACACTCCAACCTAACCACCGTCAACGGCAATCAGTGTCAGCCACACACTCAAATTTTTTCCGGGATCTCGAAGCTTTAGGGATCAACCAGGATGATGATCAAACCCCGCTCGATCACGAAATCATAGAGAGTTTCAGAAAACAAGAACAATTCAAGGACGGTCGTTAACAGGTAAATCCGCCATGAGAAGCGTCGAAACAAATTCTTCCAAAAAGTATGAAATATCTCGTCAGAAGGTTTAAACAAGACCACGCACTTTATCAAGACTATCGCAAAATAATCGAAGATCTACTGGCGAACGGAATCGCTGAAGAAATACCGAGCAACGACAGCATAGTGAAGTCCATGGGAAAGCTAGCCTTACAAAAAAGGTCTCAAGAAATCTTGGGAAAATCCTAGGGAGCTCCAAGTAGTCTAGGGGGGTTTGAACGTTTTGGGGAAATATTGGGGAATTTTAGAGAAAAATTTGGATTTACTTGGAATAGTAGTCTTAAGAACTCTTGGCATAAATAAAGGGAGGTTTTGGAAGAATTTAGGTTTGATTGTATTACTATTTTTTGAAGGACAAGGGCCCAATAATAAATGTTTTGAGACAGAAAAAAACCAGATCTTGTTATATAAATAATAAAATATTTTATTGGGTTTAAATATTTAACAACAATTTAAAAATTAACTAAAAAAACATTTAATATTAAAATCAAATAGCAGTTGATTGAGTTTTAATATTTTAAATTTAATCTAAAATAACATAATTAAAAAATGTCAAAACGAAATAGATTGTCAAATATTTTAACATTCCGCATAAAATATCCAAAGTTATAATCATTATTGATTATCATAAATTTCTGTTTAAAATGCTTTGGGAAATGTTTAGGGAATTCTTTGGGAAATGATAAGATAATTTTATGGTATTCTTTAGAATATATGTTTTTAGAAAAACATATTCTATAATGTTTCTAAAGAATTTATTTTAAACATTTCTTAAGAATTTCTTTAGTACGTTCTTCGGAAAAAGGGGCCAATTTTCCCCATATTTCCCAAACGGGTGCTCAAAACATAAGTAGCACATCATAGTTTTTCACCGGAATTTAAATTTATAATTATTTTAATTTACAATTTAAATTTGGTGCTAGTTTTTCTTATATGCTGTCGTATGTTTAGTTTTTTAGGGGTTAAACAAAAAAAAACACTCAATTTTGAAAGAATTATACGAATTTAATGGTGGTTTATAATTAAGTATTTGTGACGTATTTTAGGAAGAGGGGGCCTTTTCAATTGTTACTCTTCATTGTGATCAAAGATAATAAATAATAAAAATAATAATAATAATAATAATAATAATTTCATTTCGTGTTGTCAAAAACACTTTTGGCAAAACGAAAGTCCAGTGTAACGTTTCCCTTCCAGGTTACATTGAGGCCCTTTGAGGGGTACATGATACCCAAGTTTGAACAAAATCGGTGGATAACACCTCGGGTACATACCTTTTTAGTCTCCCCAATTGGCTATTTTTAACAATAGGTACTTTTGTTTTTTTTTGTTAATTGTTTTTGGTTTATTTTTTGTCAAGGATTACAATAATGCAAAAGTTTTAACCGCAATTTATTATTTAGAAGGATATGATAAATATAAAATTGTTACTTTCCAGCAATTTTTACCTCGGAAAATACGACATATTTTGAGATTTTTGATGACGAATTAAATTTTTAAAAGTGTGCAAACCGAAAATGTGTTTTTTTTTTTACGGAGAGTCAGGAGAAAATATTTTATCCTGGGAGAATTCAATTCGCTAGATACTAAGTACGATTTCACTGGATACGATGTCCGTAGGTGGGGTTAGTATTTGCACCCAGGAGGAGGGAAAACTCCTTCATGTGGGATCGATTCATCTCTCAGTCGCTCTCTCTTGTTTAATTCGCACCACAAGAGACTATACTAGGTACTGTCCTCTAAGTCGCGTTATAGATGGTACAGCTTGATTAGCAATAATGGGGCTGGGGTGGCGCCGCGCGCCCCTAGCGCTCGAGCGAAGTGAGTGCGCGGTGCCGTGAGGCGCCAATACTTCGTTTACGAATCCAGTTTTACTTTTAGTTTGAAACTTGCTTATCGGTTGTAGTTTTGCTTTAGACAGATAAATTATGTATTACTTTCGATTTCGGTTACTTTACCTAGTCAAAATTTCACTGTTGTTGTGCGCTCTTCTGGTTCTCTTTTACTCAATTTCTCATATATCAAATTTAGTAATATCTTGCCGTGAAATATATTTCGTCATCAGTCCTACCTTATCCAACACGTACAAAAATCTCGAAATATGTCGTATTTTCCGTTGTAAAAATTGCTGGCAAGTAACAATTTTACATTGATCATATCAAGAATGTATTTATTTATACTCAGGGAGAATGAATATGTCGAGACTATCGACGGACACGTTGAGCCCCTAACCCCGTCACGCTAAGGGGGGGGGGAGGAAAAAAGGAGGCGGTCTTATTTTTTGCGTCCTCGCAGCAGCGTTAATCGCGTCGAAAAACGTAATTTTTAAGAACCAATGAGATTGCAGTATTATTTGATTTTATTAAAGCGGGGGAGCATACCGGGGGGCCCAACGGGTGGAATTGGAGAAACGCTAAAAATAATCTCGACATATTCATTCTCCCTGAGTATAAATAAATACATTCTTGATCATATCTTTCTAAATAATAAATTGCGGTTAAAACTTTTTGCATTACTGTATTCCTTGACAAAAAAAAAAACAAAAAACACACCAAAAACAAAAGTACCTTTTTTTAAAAAATCCCGTTAAATTTAATTTTATCAATATAAATAATCCTAAACACTAAAACATTGGAAATATGTTGTTAAAATTAAATGGAAACAAAATTTGTACGTTGGTTACTTAATTTACGTTCGGACTTAACTTGACTAGCTGTTATGCCGGTATGCCTTTTAGTAAACGTATAAGGTATGTTCTTGCTATTTTATCGATAACCCAGGGTACACGAAGAAAGGTATTGGATAGTACTAAGACAATGGTAAGAACTAGGAAGTTCATAGGACCGCAGTTCATGCACTGCCTTCTATAGTATTATAGAAGGCAGTGGTTCATGGTTACTACTTCGTCGTCGTGTATCCTGCTTGATTATAAAAATTCAGACATGCAATCCTTTCGAGAAGCCGTTCTTTTCTACTTTGAATTCTTTTCGATTGAAACTGTTCTAAAAATAATTATAATTTAATCGAAAGGTGTCTGCACTATGCTTAGTTCGAACATTAAACAAAACATTTCGTTAAAAAACATGCATGTGTACCTATTTTAAATCGTTTTGTTGGAATATTCTCTTGGCAATTGTGCCACAACGTATTATGGTAAAAGATTTTAAATCATTTTCTAATAATTAAAATCTTTTAGGTTTAATGATATTTTATTTGTTACATTTTGTTTCATATAAAATCAGGTTCCAATATTTTCACAATTCCTAATTGTTCACGTTTTGGAAACATTAAAAAAAAATAGCATTTATGTTTACAATTTTATTTTCAAGATATAGTCTTTGAGTTGCATATTGTTCCATACGAAATCGGTTACAATATTTTCAGTACAACTGTGCCTCCTCATTTCAACTTCACAACGATAAACTTATAATGGAACGTAAGGCCCGTGGAAAGAATTGGTAACCGCTGAATTGGTGACGAATTCAACCCTAGCGAGTTCCTTCATATTCTTGGCATCGAGGACCAGTAAGGTCACCTTGGTTTCGTCTTCGAGGTGCAACAACGAAGACAGTATTACACCTAAACAGAGAAAGAACCGTTTTATCAAGAAGGCTTAGGCGGAACGCCATCCTGGTTTTCAGGATCTTTTTATGGAGAGGTCAGCACACTTCTGATTTATTTGTGCAATACTTTTGTATTTGTTTCATGCCGGAAAAACAATATCCATATGCTACACTATAGTGTAGCCTTTTTTTAATCAACTTTAATTTTCGTGCTAAAAATCATACTGGTTTCGCTAGTGGTCATTAGATGACGCAATAAGAAAATATTTTTTCTCCTTGATGTACTTCACTTATCGTCAACAGAAGCAGACTACGCTTGTGAAGAACGGGTTGCACTATTTTAAAAGGCAGAGAAAAAGGGACGGCGTTGACCTCTGCACGAAGAGATCTTGGGTTTATATTTACCATCATCCTCATCTTGCGAATTAGGCCCTGGAACGAAAATGGGTTCTGTGGGGCTTTTCCCACTTTCAGACCACGAAACGAAAGTTTTATCGGTCACATTTATTTTTGCCTAAAATGAAACACTGAGTTAGTTTATTTACAATTTAATAAAAAATATGATATACTTATGACGATCAATTAACGCAACCTGAATGTGAAAAAACAAATTCCCTTCGGCGAGGGTGGGGGGATAATCTAAATGTGTAAGCCACCCTGATTAAAAACATGTCACACCCGTTTAAGGCAATTACTAGATAAATCGCTTCAGAAATAGGCCGTACCTTTCTTGAAATAAACGTTACCCCAGATTACTAAAATGGTCGCCAATAGTCCTTTAAATAAAAGATATTTCATAGCCGATTATAGAGTTTGTGCTGCCGCGACTGGACATATAACCGGTTTGTCTATGGTTTCTTTTTATATTGCCAAAGCTAATAATTTTCTATGCATAGATCTGGCAGCATTTTTCAACAGGGGGGAAAGACAGTCAGAGAGGGGTTTATTTAACCGCCTATTAGTATTAGCAAACATCCAAAAATTGCATTAACTATATCAGTAAATGGCCGTAGTTGTCGGCGGTTGTTTGATGTCCACTTTTGAAATGAAATTTGAGTAAAAAATAGTTTATTATTAAGAAATATTATTACGCAATGCTTTTTACGGTAAAAATAGTTAGCTTTGAAACTAACAAAGAAAGTATTTATTTATCCATGTGGATTGGATGACTGTGTTGAGACGATTTTTAAGCGTTGCTTTTAACTTCCCGCTGCTCGATTAGTAAGTTCCTTCCGCCAAATTTGAAATCAAATCAGCGCGATATCTCCGTGCTTCCGACACTATTGAAATACGGCTCTGAATCCCCCCCCCTCCCATGCCGAGGAGCTAAATTCGTCCATGATGTACCATCCAACAGAGTCATTATCTCTAAATATAAATAAATACATTCTTGGTATGAACCAAGATCGAAATGGTCGTTATAACGTTAAAAATGCAAATTCAATTAAGTCGAGTTAGCTGATGTTGATACTAGTGGACTAAATTTCTGGTAAGAATGATTTCGACTTTAGTATTTTTTACATTTCTTTGGAAAATGGTGATCTTGACCTTGAAAATGGCGAACTCAAAATTTTAGTTCGAAAATATACTTAGATCATGTAATAAAAGACTACTAAAACGTGGTGATCTCGACCTTCAAAAAGGCGACCTTTAGAATTTGAAACTTGACCACCCCAGATTTAGTTCGATACTTTCCCGAAGAATTTTTATTAGAAAATTCTGGCTATACGTACCAAGCATGATTCAAATTCTCCAGTTTTCTTCCCAATACCGTAGAGATATCTGTAGTTCTTCCCGTTGTACGTGTCGTAATTCACTTGAGGCATTTCAATAGTGTCCAGACCTATAAATGTCAGAAGAAACTTTTAATCTATCGTCTCTTTTGTTAGACAAATAGCTGAGCGTACCTTCCGAGAGGAGGTCAGCGTGGCATAAGATGGAGCCATCCTTTTGTTTGTACGCGACTGCTGACGTGCCCGCCAACGTCACGAGGTTCTTTTCTTCTGGAACTGTCTGGCGTATCAAAAACGTTACTGTTAATTTTCTAAAGTAAATTATAAAGTTGTAACTCTTTCGCCACACATCGTATAGTATTTAAGCCAAAAAAAAATTTGTGACTTGACTCTAAAATATCGATTGGTACCCAGCTTCACCCAAACGTATTCTACTGTTACCAATTTAAGTCTTTCCCACTCGTGTAGTTACAAACTTCGCCACAGATCACCAAAGCGCCCGTAACGTAAAAATCTGGAATATATCTTACGGAAATATCCCCGGTCGTTGTGATAATAGGCAAGACGTATCTTCTAGCTTGCCCGTAGGTCTTTTGCCATACCGACAAATCGTTAGAATTTAGATGTTCGATGTAGAGAGACTTGAACATCTCTCCATCTTCGTAGGCGCACAGATCGACCACCAGGTGTCCGTCTTGCTCGTAGGCGTTGGCGTGGTGGAAAATCATAAATGGATTTGCCGTGTACTTCAACGGAAGCGGCTTTCCACTTTTCTTGTCGACGACGTGAAACTTCACCTTCAAATAGAACAAGGTATTGTAGACAATATGGAATGTTGAAAAGATTGAATTCAGGTTAGCAGAGAGTACGTAGCCACATCTGTTTCACATGATGATATTCTCCGCGTGGTTTTTCTTCTGTACACCTGTATATGTTCTTGTTCGTAATACATTTTCGCCCTAGAACACTTTACAATCTGCTATATTCTCAGCCCTGGTATTTTGTAATTATAGTACGACTAATTGCGGTAGCTTATAATAAATGTCTTCCAAAGCTGCTAATATTTCAACTAACTAATATGGATGTAAAATAATAGATATATGGTAACATAAACCAATTGATACAGTTATGCAACTTTATTAGAGATATATGGAAAGTCTTACTAATTCATTTAGCTGCCATTGGAGGCAGCCTGATAAAGTTCCGCCTTTCATTGTATTCCAAAGTAAGCGCGGGATGTTGATCAGCAGCGGTTGTTCGGCGAAGATCAGGTAGTTCTCCGAGGCGCCGAAGCTGTGGTAGTAGCTGGGATACAACATGCGCCCAGAAGGGATCTTGCACACGATGCTGGCCTCTTCCAAAGACTTGTTCTTTTCGTCGTTATCTGTAAGAGCCATGTTATCCCCAAATTAACAGATTTTCTCGGTATTCGATACTGATCGAACCTTATCAAATGTACACGCTTTTATCGATCTCCATCATTGATCAAACGTTACAGGTTTCATCGATTTTATCTCTGCCGATGAAGATCGAATGCTAACTACCTTATCGACGCTGAGCAAACGTTAACTATTTTATTGATGTTTATACAAATATTACGATTTTCATCATTTAAACGCTGTTATCGATTTCAATCAATGATTTAACATCACAAGTTTTTTTCGATCAAAAGTTACTGATTTAATTAACCAATTTTTTATCCATTCTGATCAAACATTATCGACTTTATCAATGCTGTTCAATCGTTAATAATTTTATATTTGTAGGTTAAACTTGAACAATATCATTTGATTAATTTAAAAAACTACACTAAACTATTTGAAAGTGAAAAAATATAATGTCAATATACCACGTGAGGGAGGAAATTTGATGAAATTGTAAGACGGCCATTTGCTGAACGAATTCCCCAGATTGTACACGGTGCCGTCATTCTCGTAATGCGCATGCGCAGTTGCGGTGTTCACAGCCAGATAATTAGACAGATTTTCCTGCGAAAGAAGTTAGGACATGATTCTACAGTCCATATGTTACGACCCACTGAATGTAGAGTACTTGTTCTTTCGTGTCTAATGTCTCAACGTCAACTCGGCGGATCAAATTAGTTTCAGTCGCGGCGTAGAATTGGTCTCCGATTTTCAGAACGTTTATGTTCGTGTTATCCGTCATTTCTCTACTGAACATAGATTTAAATCTGGAACGAAAATAATATTTTGGTTCATAAGTTGTAATTAAAATCAATTACTTAATTATAGCGACTAGTTTTTGGAACTAATTGTAATAATTTGGGCTGCTTTTACAGCAAAGGACTGAAATTTATTAGTATAGGGAGAATTACTTTGCTGAGAGGATTTCTAACGTTGTTCACGGTCTGCCGGTGTGGTCTTAGTCATTCTTCATAAGTATAAATATATTTTTGATATAGTTTTCGTACGCGCCACTAAAAATTTTTAAATTTATCGTGACTTTAGTACGTTAGACATGTAAAAAGTAAGTAACAGTGACGTTAGAATTTTGGTTGCATATTCTCGGGGGCTCACATTATCTAATCAACCATTCGCCGAGCTAATTACCTGTCGAATATGGTGGCGCAGGGGTCGGGAAAGGCGGCAGTTCCGAATTCAGACACTACGATTCGGTTGGCACTCGTGTTCTTTTTGTAACTTTCGCTACGGATGAACTTGCTGCGATAGGTGACTTCTCCGTCTTTGATGGCGAAGTTCTGCAGAATGGCCAGTCCGTCAAACCAGTGCTTGTACTTGTCCTCGCCCACTCGCATCATCCCAGGACCGTTTCTCAACAGACACCCTTTCACCCATTTTGGGATTTCACCTGAAATGTTTGGGGTAATTCTGTAACATGCCTTTTGTTAATCTTAAAGAACAATATGTATGTGCAACCTCTAAAATATTTTTCTTCGTATAAAATATATATGGCTAAGATCACAGTGAATTATCTTTTAATGTCAACAGTTAAATATATATCGACACGGCAAGAATGGAAATTTAATCGATCTATGTGATACATACTAGGTCGGCTCAATAGGTGTAGCGTAAATTCAATTGAATCCTATTAAATTGAACATACTTTGCTTCAGGGCCGTAGCCAGGTCATCAATGTAGAGCGGGAAAGCCGTTTCTTAGGAGGGGCGAGAAGTAAAAACTATGACTTAAAATTGCACCAATTCCACAAAGATTTTGGCTCATCAGGCCATTCTGAAACGCTGTACTAAATCCATAGCTGCTTCTGTCACGGATTTGATTTCACATTTTCTTTCCACCGCTGAGCTTCCCGGGGACTGAAAACGTGCCACCCTAACGCCGTTGCTAAAGGCTGGTTCGTAAGACAACCCTGATAAGCAGTGGCGATTTTCCCCACAGGCGCACGAGGCGCGCGCCCTAGGGCCCCCGATTTCTAGGGGCCCCATTTTAGCCGAAAAACCGAAATCCATTAGAAATGTTTAAATGCGCTACATGGAAGTAGCTTTATTTTTCGTAATAAATATTTTAAACAAAATTAAATTTATAAAAATAAATAATTATTAATTTACATACAACACTTGTTTCAACATGAAATAAAATTTTCAGGCCATACTAAGCTACTCTATACGTTATCTGAAAATTCCCGAAATGCAATCCTGGATACGCCCTTGGCTTAAATGGCCTTGTGGAAAAAGGTGCCCCAAAATCAAACTGCGCCTAGTGCCACAATTTACCTAAACGCGCCGCTGCTGATGAGAATTTTAAAATCTCTAAAAAGTGTCCACTGTCACCACCCATCTGAAAACTCAAAATGCTATCCCCCAGGCTCCGTATGGGTTTCGGTTTGGCTATAGCACGGATACACAACTTCTCTTGCTTGTTGATTTACAGAGTGCTGGGCTTGAGAGTGCTTCTCAAGTAAACATTATCGTTCTGGATTTGAGGCGTTGAACACTGTCTCCGCACCAACTTCTTCTTACTAAACTACGTAGCTATGGAGTCCACGGTGCTTTTCTTTTGTAAGACGCCTCCTGTCATTATGTACCAAAATTTCACGTAGTTGGTTCCAGAGCTGAATCTGTATTGTATCCTGATTCTTCTGGTGTACCCCAGGGGCTTATTATCTTTGCAGTCTAAGATACGTCGGTAGCAGCTCTGGGGCTGTCTCTAGGCTCTCTATTTACGCTTTCCCAGTGACTAAGACGCACTTCCATCTGGCTGGGAATAAACTTTGTCCTGGACCTCCTGCTGGAAGCTCTAACTAAATTTCAAAAATGCAAGGCCCTTAGTCTCCATCGCCCTGGTCCAGATGCTTTCGCGTCTTGAACACAGAATCCACGTGGGGACCCAGCTTCGGAAAAATAATTTTGTTCCATCATTTGTTGGGAACTCTTTGCAGGACCTCCTGAAACGTCTCCCGAGATGCTCTAAATTCCTCCAATTTCCAACACTAGCGTAATAAAAATTGCTCACGATGCAAACAAAATATTTCAAAATAATATTTGTCAGGATTAAGGGAACGATGCTTTTTAAAATAAGGAAATAAAAATAATCGGAAATTGAAACTTCAGACACCTAAAAGAGTAACAAAAAATATCTTCTGAAACGTGGAACACCAGGTCGTACTGGCCCCCTCATGGCTACGAGCCTGCTTTGCTTTTAAAAAATCGCATTAAGATTTCAGAGAGACCTCTTACCTGAGCGTTTGCCCTGTACAGGTATTTCCGTTTCTTTGGAACATGACCGGCCGGAGATATTAGCAAAAATATCCCGCTCCTTCGCTTGTCCGTTTACATTAGCGGCATCTGCCATAACTACAAAAGAAAATAATGACTGCTGAACCAAATTAAAGGCCTGCCTAGCTATGGATTTTTTTACGACGAAAGACTTCGATAGCTGAAAAATTTGCCCTTTGCGTTGAAAACATGATAAAATATGGCGAGTTATCTGATATAATCTAATCTTGTATCTAAGCGCAGCTGTTATCAGAATTGTAGGTTAATTATAATTCCATAATCTGTTCTTCGCGAGTGCATTGATAGCGAAAGAAAATTTTGTCTAGTATCCTTCGAAATATCAGTCGCTAAAGTTTCATTCGCATCGCCTTATCTGAGGCAAAGTGAAATAATACAATGATACAATTTTCCTTAGTAATATCAGAAGTATATAAGATATATTTAGGATAGAAGTATTCCATCGTCCTATATTGCTAATTTCATTCTCTATTAACTTATAGGTTCCCGCCAATTTTTCAAAAAGCGTTCTGGCAGAAACAAAAGTTCGGGTGTGGAATACGGTACAACTCTCATAATATATTCGACATTCGAATCACTAAATACCAACATTCCAACAATTTTGTATTGGATGTTGGAGTATCTATTTTTGATCAAAATAAACAGCCGCTTTTGACGAAAAAAAGATATGTGTGGCTAAACAGCTCAAGGGAATAGTTGTTTGGACTTTACTAAAAGTATATTTTGTTACCTATTATGTACGCCGCGGACGCGGTACTAAAAGACATTATATTTCGAGTTAAAAGTGTATTTTTATCCCAACATACTAACGTTAGGTTAGGTTAGGTTAGTAATTTTACGTTCTACGATGCTTTCGCGTCCTACAGCGGGATATTAAAAAAATGTTTTTGGAAAAAACAATAATATTTCATCAAAAGCGTCGTTTTATTTTGAACAAAATATGATACTGTAACGTTCAATTATTTTATTTTCATTTAGTGAATAAAATACCGGATTCATTATACTAAAAACTTGTTGAGGCTAACGGTAATAGTTAGTGTAGGGAGCTGTTGGCTCGATCGTGTGGCATGCAGGGCTTGCCACCACCCTCCTACGCATTGTAACCCGGCCACCTGAATTAAAGGCTTCAAAAGTCGCTTGATGACTTAGGCCTAAGGTGGTGCCTTGGGTATTAGCCTAGCTGATTATTATTATTATTATAATTCTACCCGAAATACGTCACATTGATTTTCTAAAACTATTTAATTGAGAAAATATGATATATTAATAACTAAATGTCCCTAGCCATTGTAATAATTACATTTTACATCGGTAGGGGGAGTAATAAACGTAAAATATGTTGAACTTTGATGATATGTAAACTTTCGCGGTAGAAATCGGGTCCATTAGAAAGTGCCTTAAGCTTCATTTATACCTCCTAGACTGACACTTCTTACGTAATAGGTATAATAATAATTAAAATATTAAAAAATGTATTTATATTTGAGAAATATTTTGTTTAGTTTCGTCTATTTGTTTTTTTATTACGTAAGTGCTGATGTAACATTTTCCATTAATGTTTTCTAAACTGTGGGTTAACTGTAGAGAACCGATAATTTACCAACGCAGTTTCTATTCTGCGTGCAGTTTGCTCGAGTTTGCCTATTTCCGAGATAATACCAGAGAGTGTAAAGTCGCTTCGCTACAGAGAGGCGCCTCTTTCTATCCCCGTAATGTTAAAATTTCGTGGTACGTTTTTTCCCCATGAGAGCGTTGAAGAAGCAGACGACGGTGTTTGCAGTTCCCGGACACAAGGTGGCACTGTAAAATTGCTTATCAAAGAAAAATAAATTTTGCTCTCAGTAGGTTAAAGTTGAATTCAGCTCAGTCAGCTGTGATGTTGAATTATTTTAAGTATTTAAGTAAAACAGTTTATTTCGTAGGAAATATAAAAGTAAGTTTATTATCAACTGTACTTTTTTAATATATCAAAAGAAATTCGTGGAATCTAAAGTGGAATATTTTATGGGCTGGCCAAGTCTTAATTAAATATACCAAAACCATGGTAGAACATAGCAGCGGTGAATTAAATATTCTGAAATATAATTAAGAACATTTTCTTTTAGAAGGTTCAGACTTTCAATGGCTTTGCAAATTTCTAAATCTTCGTCAGTGAATTGTCCTTTACCTTGCAAAACCCAATGGTTATCATATTTGGACAATTCTTCATCATGGTCCAGGAGCTGGTACTTTAAACGAGTCTGTTTAAAATAAAGTCATCCAAATTGTCAATTCAATATGAATCTGATGGTTTTAAGAGGCTATTGACTGATGCAGCTCTGTACGCGGCCTGGTATTGTTGAGGATTTGGATGATCTCAATTGTCTCCTTATTGGCGAAAGGAACCTAAGTAGTTTTCTAAACATCTTGACTAATTCTTGCAGTTACTAGGAACTTAAAACCAAAATTATCCTTTATATCATTCCATAAGAGTAGCAAAGACTGAATTGATAGTTTCCACCCTTCAATACAAGGTAAGGTTTTATACCTACAGTTCTGAAGCTACCATATATTAAACCTTTCCAATTTTTCTTTCAGCATTGGTATGTGGATGGATTGATCAGTCATTGCTCTCTTACAGTGTGTTTCATTGTTTAATGTCCTGCTATTGCAGCAATCAAAAAGGCCGTTCATGTGTAAGAGGAACTCGGCTGTGTATGTGCTTTCAATTGTTAACTCTCCTAATCCCAGTGAACAGGCCATTTGAATTAGAAACACTTTGACTGCAAATTTGGGCAGCTAAACTGACTTTCATGTTAGAAAATGCTGGTAACTTGATATGTTTACGTTTTGATAAAATGTTGTAGGACTGCCCAAGAAACTAGATTGCCTTCCACTATTATGGGATACCGTTTGAAATTGTTCCTCACACTTTTCAAGAGATGTGGAGGATCAATTTCAATGAATGGCTTTTCCACTGATATCCCCATACTTTTGAACAAATTTTGATTGCCTGTTCCTTGGTCAATAAGGCCAATACGTTTCAGGTGAGTTACACAATCATGAAGCAATATCTTCAAAGTCTGTTCGTGACAAACATCTTTTGTGAGGAAGTAACCAATTGGTGGTTTGAATTTCAGTTTTATGTCATTCACCATGAATACTAGGGCCTGATTTGCGTACTATTTTGACCTTCCATATGGACCGAAGTCTACGAAACCTAGCTTCAATGTTATGGTTTTCATTATTGTCAAAATGTTTAGTTGAATGGCTATAATTATGTTCAGTACAAATATATTTAAATGGAATATAATTCAATAGATAGTTCTGGGTTTAAATTCATAGGAATTGACTTTATCCACTGTAAAAAAAAATTTCATTTAAAGCTAGTGTTCATCATTGTGAATATTTTATATAAATTATCATTTTCTTCGTTGAATTGATTTTGGAGGGCATAATTTGGCATTTGTAGTGCTGCGTTTACCTTACACCAGATTGTAGTTGTAACATGATCTTCAGGTGCATTTTCATTTGCTACTATTTGAATTAATTATAAATGAACATAAGGCAGTAAGAGACCATGGCGGGATATGTTTTTGCCTTCAGTTTACCTAGGGAAAACCGTGGTTTCATTGCAATTTTCCAAAAAAAATAGTAGGTGTAGCTAATGGTGTAAGCCTGTTTTTGGTTTTGATATTCATAAAACAATCGTCGGTGAAATGAAGACCGCAAAATACGAGGTTAAAGTGTAAGTAATCTGTAGTTTTATTTTGGAGCTGTTCACGGTTTACATTTTGCAGCCACTGCAGAACTATTAAGTTTTAACTTTTTTAAGAAATGTTAATGCATTAGAATAGGCTTATTAAATTAAAACGCGTATTCACCGGTCTTTATCCCTTGGAAAAAAAAGACAGACGCGTGGTTACCTTTTTATTCGATTTACAATTTTAAGCCGAACAAGACATTTCAAAATAAATTAAACTCGCAAAAATACCTAAAACACTCTTCCTTTTTTGCGTCTTCTCAAACTCTAATCTAGCGCGCGCCGGAGATACTACTAGCGCCATCACACGCCCGGGAATTGTGGACATTCTCGGCGAATAAAATCGTACCACAGATTTTTTAAAGAGAGGCGCCTCTCTGTAGCGAAGCGACTTTACACTCTCTGATAATACTGACAGAAATGCGTCGACCAATTATCTATCGTATCTTCGATGAGAGTAGGCGCGTCCGAGCCGCGGCGTGATAATATTAGTAACCTTGGGTTATTAAAACGTAAACCGTTAAAGTTTTAAAGCATTTTAAAAGTTTATATTAATTTAAAACATTGTTTCAGCGTCTTATAGATACGTAACTCAAATTTTTTAAATTTTACACGATTCGAAATGAATCAAATAGGTAATAACATACGCTTGGAAATAGCAGACGAAATCCTTTATCGGAACAAATACTCTCTTTTTTCAACTTTTTAAACATTACGTAGTAGAGTAGAAAACGCGACGCACCAAAAAGGGATACATTTATGACTTAAACATAATTAAACTTTTCGATAGAATATGGGTTTGGTTGGGAAAAGAAAGTAATTATAGGAGCTAAAGTATTAAAAAAATAAAATAAAATTTTGACTTTACGTTGTTTTAGCACTACGCTTTCGCCTTTTTTTATATTTCGAGAAAACTAAATTATAAGTTTATAATACGCAGGGTTCGTACACGACCTGGAAAAGTCAGGTAATTTGAAAATGTTTCCAAAATGTCAGGGAATTCTAAAATTATTCCAGAAGGTCAGGGAAAAGTCAAGGAATTTTATAATGACCCCAAAAAATCAGGCAAATACATTTTTGGAAGATGTATTAAAAATACATAATAAATATTATTCAAGATTTTACCTCAAACCATTAATTTATTCTACAAAAATGGTCAGGGAAAATTAGGTAATATGGTCAGGGAAAACCTGGAAATTTCAGGAAATTTAATTCCGGATATTTTGAACAAACCCTGATATGACCCATATAGTGTTTTATACATGTATGTATTTGAAATTTTATTTGCAAATTATTTCGTTGTTAATTTTGGAATTTATAGTTTCAGAAAGTTTGTTAAATTAAGTCTTTAAGTAGATTTACTTTCTACGTAGGAGAAAATAAAAATCCTATCGAATACACGCAGGGCCGGAATGAGAAGAGATTCTTTAGGGGAAATATTTTATGCACCTCAGCGTATTTCGTCAAAATTTCCAGTAAAGCCTTAGTGGAAATTTGGGGGAATTTCATAATTTAAAATATAAGTTTCTACAATTTGAAAAACATTGTCGCTCCGAGTTCTACCTGTTTTGAACGCTGGTCGTTCAATTACGGTGGTTGCGAAATTTGGTACTTGTCTCGCCAGGGAGTGCCCTTTCCGCGCTCGACTGGGGCCAAGGCCCTGCACCGGACTCATCATCCTGAATGCGCCCCGTCGCATCGATAGAAACTTAAGTATCAAAAGTCTTTCGAGACTTAAAACTTGAATGATCTCTTCCGACCCGCCTTGCGGTATCGTTTAATGTTTTGTGCAAAGTTTTCATTTAAAAAAAATTAAATCCGTATTTCTCGCTTGTCGAGAGTGCATATATAGTAGAGGTTATTATCTTATTCATGACACTCGCTTAACGGGGTTATTATCTGTATTAGTTTTAAATATACCATTAATCTTAGTTTTAAGTTAGAATAAGTATTCATCTAAGTGTACCGTGGTTTCATATATCGGCACTATATAGCTATTGCAAAATGTAAATAAAAACATAAATACATGAGTTTCACTACTTTCTACACGGAAAAATAGTACAACTTTTAAATTATTTGGATCGTTATATGTTCATCTAAGAGCCGCTTTTTTATTAAATATGAAATTATAAATCAAAATAGGCAGCCTATTTTAGTAGTCGATACCGTTTATATTAGCGAACATCAACCTTAATATTTATTATTGTTGCTCTAAAGACCTAATTTGGTAAAATGAAGGCGAAAGATGGTTTTACCGACTGATTTTACCAATATTTTATAAATATAAATAAATTCGAGCAAATTTTTACGATTTTTGTACCGGGGCGCTTTTGACAACATAGTTAAGTAGTCGAGTAACTTTAAGATTTAACTTCAGACAAATTTCAACTGGGTTTAATTTTGGCATTTATTTTTTTAGTTTTAATAAATAAGGTGCCTCAGTTTAAATGTTTTATTTGAAACGAAGGAGTAAAATTAAGATCAGGACGATTGCTCGCACTATAAATTTGTATGGGATTTTTGGGAATTGCTTAATAAAACATTGTAGAGTTTTGAAATCAAAACGAACGTAGTTATTACCGAAGTTTTTGTGTATAACCAATAGGTGCTTCAATAATATAAAATAAAACAACAAAAAAATTAGAAGTAAAAAATGTGACGTTGTTGTTTGTTAGTTGGCAGGCTTCGATTAGAGTTTTATTTATTCATATTCGGTGATATTAGAAATCCCATACGTTAAAACGAAGAAATTCCACCGAATTTTATCAACGAATTTGTTTCAGAAAAATTTCTTAAGTAGGCCAATTTATTTATAAATAAGCAGCCCTTCTCATGCGTGATAGCTTAAAATTTAAGTATCGATTCGACGCAGCGCCCTTTCACTAATGAGTAATGACATTCGTATACTTGTAATACTTATACCAAAATAAAACGTTTTGGTTTATAAATTAACAAAAACCTTGAACTTTAGATTTAATAATAAAATACATTTTAAACATTTCGTTAGATGAGGCCTGCTTGTTCCAGTTGTTATTTACGACTTTATATATAAGTGAAAAATGTATCTTATTTCACTGAACCAAGTTTATTTACCTATTTGAGTATGACCTACAACCTTTTCTTTAAGAATGCTTTACAACCTTCTCTTTGAGTATGCTTTACAAACTCTTTGAAAGTGATCTACAGGCTTCTCTTTGAGTATGACCTACAACCTTCTCTTTGAGTATGCTTTACAAACTCTTTGAAAGTGATCTACAGGCTTCTCTTTGAGTATGACCTACAACCTTCTCTTTGAGTATGCTTTACAAACTCTTTGAAAGTGATCTACAGGCTTCTCTTTGAGTATGCTTTACAAACTCTTTGAAAGTGATCTACAGGCTTCTCTTTGAGTATGCTTTACAAACTCTTTGAAAGTGATCTACAGGCTTCTCTTTGAGTATGCTTTACAAACTCTTTGAAAGTGATCTACAGGCTTCTCTTTGAGTATGACCTACAACCTTCTATTTGAGTATGCGCTAATACCTTCTCTTTGAGTATGTTCAACAACTTTCTTTTTGAGTGTGCTCCACAACCTTCGCATTGAGGATGCTCTACAACCATCTACAACTTTTTACTCTGTGATGGCTCAAGCCCCGCAGCCCCATTTGATCACCACCCCTGCTTGGTGAAGCGTAGCTCTGAATAGATGCGTAAAATTTTCCAAACCTGGTTTTTACTGCAACCTACATCGGCACTCGGGGTTGCGCAACTTCTTCGAGGGTATGCGGCAAAATATGCAAGAACACTGTTCTCAAAGTCAAAATTAGGCTGACCCATACCACAAAACCAACTTGGTTCTACATTACAGAACTGTTGAAAGTCATTGACAGCTCGAGTTACTGTATTTCGGAACACTCTTTTTGTATTTCGGCCACCTTCTCCGAAGTACAGGGCAACAACTTTGGTACCATAATTCGAAAGGTTGACGATCTCGATGATGTTAAATAAAAAGTGACTTCCATTTAAATACCAAAAATGTAAGTTTGATTTACACCATATAGATGTTTCAAAATTACTTTCCAAGTTTTTAAAGGCTAAAAGGTTTATTAGTTTGCATGACCTGACATCACACGCCGGGTTGATCCAACCAAACTAGAATTATTTCTTTTTTTTTATTCGACATAATGAGACCAATAATGTATTTATTTATACTCAGGTAGAATGCATATGTCGAGATTATTTTTAGCGTTTCTCCAATTCCACCCGTTGGGGCCCCCGGTATGCTCCTCCGCTTTAATAAAATCAAATAATACTGCAATATCATTGGTTCTTAAAAATTACGTTTTTCGACGCGATTAACGCTGCTGCGAGGACGCAAAAAAATAAGACTGGGTTAGGGCCTCAACGTGTCCGTTGATAGACTCGACATATTCATTAAATAAATATAAATAAATACGTTCTTGATGAGACACATTATAAATATATATTTAAATTTTGATCTGACCAACCCATACGAAACTTTCATAAACTTTTTATTCATATGTAAATTTATCAAAATATTTTCTTTCAAAATTTAATTTCTTTCACACATGGGACTTCAACCAAATCATTTTTAAATATAACTTAAAATCAAAACTTTTAAAAGAGTCAAAATTGAAAACCTATATTCCCCAGTTGTTGCTATTTGTTGGTGAGAAAAGTTTTGACAAAAATGTTTTTTTTGACCAGGTTAATTGTACATTGTAAGTTTTAATTTAATTCTGAGCTTAGAACGACAACCTGATATATTGAAATCAGGTTCAAAGCGTAGCAAATAGAAGTTATAAGCAAATCTAAGTTTTTCGACATTGGAATTCATATTATGCTAAAATATTATTCGTTCTAAAATCGAATTCACTATGCTTTGTGATAGCATTTATTTATTTAATTTAATATACAACGCTAGCATTTTAATATTAAAACTACCATTTGCTATGTTGTCCGTTTAGTTATGTCGAAAAAAACCTTCTCGTGTGCACGTAAATGGTACAATATAGCGGAAGGGGTCATTCTTTTCAGAAAAATGAGTTGAATCCGAATTTTGATGGTGACAGTTCGTGGGGTGCGTCAGATGGGCACTACCCAACCCAATACTTAAAATTAGGGTTTAATTTTAAACTAATCAAGTTAAAGTTAAATTAATATTCTTAGGCCTTAATTTGGCAATACGGAGTGTATAATCAAGAAAAACAATTTAGTCATCTTTAATTGTATATTTCTCCCGTTAGGGGCAGTCAAATTCCACCCCACCCGCCCAAAGGAAAATTCTACCCAAACCCAACTTCGTTAAAGTCTCTGGTCGAAGGGTTATTCCAACCAATCCTCCAAGGACTTTCATTTTCAGATTGTTGACGAGCTTCGTCTCTACCTATACTACCGAAATAATTTACGTGTTTTGTTTGGTGAACATATCCCGCTTTAAAAAGAGCCTTGGTCTCAGGGTCTTTCTATTTAAGCGCCTTCATTTCAGCCAAATGCCAATCTCCAATTGACGAGTAATTTCGTCCCAAGCAAAGAAATATTTTGTGAAATCTTCTAAAGACTCGAGATGGAGCTCCTAATCAGCACTATTAAAGTAGGGTATTTCACTTTTTGCTCTTTGGAAAGGTTTTCCATTTACATTGAAATTTCTACTTGGTCTAGCTTACCTAGGAACTGTCTGCGCAAAGCATCAACCTCGTAATTTGTTTTTCATTCCAAGCATTGCAAATACAGTTTACTAGTTCTTCGCACTACGGTTTTTCTCCAGGTATTTTACGAAAAACTTTCGGAAACCTTGCAAAGAGTGCTCTCAAGTACGTTGTTAAATGGGCTTAGATGGCCCTCCGAAGAGGTTTCCTTTCCAAAATTCATGTCACTGTTTAAAAAGTGTTTAATCCGGCTTCTCTCCACGTCTCCGGTATTCCAGACAGTTCCAGAATCTTTCTAATCGCGCGGGGTTCGGCCATTTCAATGTGCAGTTCACCAGGTAACAAAATCCAATTGTCGACTAATAGTGACATTTCAAGTTGTTTCATGGGGCGTTACAGACCCAAATCCATTGTCACAATTGGCTTGAAACTAGACTGCGCTATTAGTCCTTATATTTTTTCAAAGCTTTACATTACCGTTAGCTGTACTGATCTTTCTGTTGGAGATGAACAACGAAGGGGAAGGACAGCGATACGGGTCATCTTTTTGGACTCGTAAAATTGCGAGTTTCGAGCTGACCACGTTAAGCTCGTTATTCTCGTTCCTTCAGAATTAGTTTCTCTTAAGCCACGAAGTGGAGACATAATCTACGCTAGATCATAGTAAAATGCCAGTTCCGTATTTTTGGAAACGGTGCCATCAAGGTTAAATCGTGGATAGACTTGGCTGGGTGGTCGTGCGAATTTTGAAAATTATCACGGAAATGATTGGTATATCGATCTCTGAATTTAAAGGTTTTCAAAGCCCTCGGAAAAGGAGAATGTTTAGTGGATTTTAATGAAATTAATATTTCGGTATCGAAAAGTTTGTTTCTCATATATCTTCTTCCAAAAAGGGTTTTAGTTTTCGTCGTGACATAACAAATACAAATGTTTAACGGAGCATTGTGTTGGTCAAACATTGTGGTTATATTTTCACTTCCAGACATTCTTCGACCAAGTTTAAAAACTATATTTCAGAAGTAATTATAGTGGCATTGTCTCTTTTGGCTCTATTTACCGATCGTTGCTTTTGACGCGTTACATGTGACACGTTTTGGTCCAATAGTGGAGATGGTAAAAAATAAATAATAAATAAAATAATAATCAGCTAGGTGCAACGCTAATTTCTAGAGGACGATTAAACGTGTCTATTGGTTTCCCTAGCGTTAGCAAAGTAGAAGGAATCTCGTGAAAAACAACCTTAACGTTAAGTAACCGGGTTCAAGAATGTCTAGGGGTATTATATAGGTAAATATATAACGAGAGTACGGGTGTCCAAACGGTTTTATATATTATTAACCAAAATAATAATAACAATACAAATAACAATAAAATACTTAAAAACTTAATAATAATAACAATAAGCATGCAAAAACACGAAATACGCGGGGGGGGGGGATACGCGGGCTCTCTCTCTTTATAACAATAGTTTGAAGCCTGTGGCTTTCGCTCACCGATTGATGAACCGGTCTGGAGTCTTCTGGCTGGTGGTCCGACTTTCCAAAGACTGGCTCTTCGGAGTGGCTAGCGAGCTCCTTTTCCTGGATTTCGTCCTCGATCGATATGTCGCTCGTTTTGGGTCTCCTTAACCCTTTGGCTCTGTCCGCTCTTTAACTCGGTCCACTCTCTGGCTCGATCCGAACTCTGGCTCTGTCCGATCTCGGGCTCTGTCCGACCTCTGGCTCGATCCGAACTCTGGCTCTGTCCGACCTCAGGCTCTGTCCGACCTCAGGCTCTGTCCGACCTCTGGCTCTGTCCGACCTCTGGCTCTGTCCGGTCTCTGGCTCTGTCCGGTCTCTGGCTCGGTCCGGTCTCTGGCTCTGTCGGATCTCTGGCTCTTCCGTCACTCAGGACCCTGAGGACTTACTCAGGCCTCTGAGGACTCACTCCATCTCTCTGTCTCTCTCGCTGACATAAAATCTCTCTAACTCCCTGGTTTTGTTCAGCACCATTTCAGTAGGCGTGGTTTAATTACGGAAACTTACTTCTTATTGGAGAGGTTAAAAGGTTAAGGGTAGCTTGGAGTAGGTGGCTTGGCTTGAAGATTATTGGCTGTAGAAGGTCGCACGACGGTACCACATGTCGCCACGTGGCTTTCGGGAAGGGTACACGTGGTTGTAGTTTTTATTTTTAAAGGTGGCCGTTTGAAGTAACACTTCTTTCAATAGTTTACTATTGACGTCCGAACGCCGTACAATAGAGAGCGCGCATCTTTTAGTCATTTACGATACGACGCCGAGTATTCAACAATAGAGAGAGAGAGTGGGGTTATAGCGCACAATGGATGAGTCAAGATGTGCGCGCTTTCCCAGCACCGTACGCTGGTTAGGGGAGAGCAACATGTAGAGAGGATACGATATTTTACACGGACAACAATAATACATTTTAGAAGAAAAATACTAATGATACCCTTTTACGACTTGGACACCCGTAAGAAATTGAAAAATATAAAAGGGACTTAAAAACTTAATGTCATACATAATTTTTAAATAACACTAAACTAAATAGGAAATATTTTAAAAGCAATAATATTTAAATAACACTAATCTTTAAATAACACTTTTAAAAATGAGCGTTACACTCCTCCCTCCCCAAGACCGAACGTCCCCGTGAGGTGTTAACTATCGCTAGACATTCCCTTTCGGTGGTAGAATATTTACGCTCACCCGTGCTAAGGGCGCGACTTAAGTATTGAATTACCCCTTCTTTTCCGTCGATATTTTGACTTAAAACACCTCCTATTCCGACGTCGGACGCGTCCGTCCTAACCGAAAATGGAAGATCATAGCTCGGGGTCATTAGAATAGGGGTCGTCGATAAAGCAGTTTTCAGCAGATTGAAGGCCAGCTCCTGATCAACTTCCCACGCCCACCTATGAATCCTATCCCTATGCAATAGCCGCGTGACTGGCTTCACCATTTTCGCGAAACTAGGGATGAATTTGCGATAATACGATAATACATTTCTGGGAGGGGGTTACTCTTCAATCGATTTTACTTTGTCTGGGTCTACTTCTATTTATTTGGCAGGTTAGCTTTGAGCGCCTGTAATTTGTTAACCAAAGCAGTTAACAAGTGACCCTCGGCATTATTTTGTTTGGGGTTACCTTCCATTGGGAGTGTAGGAGCGAGAGAACTATTTTCTCTTAAGTGGGAAAATTTGTTATACCTCTCTTGGCGTTCTAGGGTTTTAAATGTTCTAATACAGGAACTACAACTATGGAATTTACCCAAGCTAGGGATGCAGTCTACACAGAAAAAGGCCTCAAAAACAGAATCACTATCCAGATTGCTCATAAACCCAAATTTTCAAAACCGAAAAAAAAATTAAATTTTCAAAACCAAAAACAAAATCAAACAATGGAAACTCCTCACGGAAACCTTCTAGAATCGGGAAACCCTTTTTAAATATCCCGGCTGGGCCCCCAGAATGCAACGCTAATTTCTAGAGGACGATTAAACGTGTCTATTGGTTTCCCTAGCGTTAGCAAAGTAGAAGGAATCTCGTGAAAAACAACCTTAACGTTAAGTAACCGGGTTCAAGAATGTCTAGGGGTATGATATAGAAAAATATATAACGAGAGTACGGGTGTCCAAACGGTTTTATATATTATTAACCAAAATAATAATAACAATACAAATAACAATAAAATACTTAAACACTTAATAATAATAACAATAAGCATGCCAAAACACGAAATACGCGGGGGGGGATACGCGGGCTCTCTCTCTTTATAACAATAGTTTGAAGCCTGTGGCTTTCGCTCACCGATTGATGAACCGGTCTGGAGTCTTCTGGTTGGTGGTCCGACTTTCCAAAGACTGGCTCTTCGGAGTGGCTAGCGAGCTCCTTTTCCTGGACTTCGTCCTCGATCGATATGTCGCTCGTTTTGGGTCTCCTTAACCCTTTGGCTCTGTCGCTCTTTAACTCGGTCCACTCTCTGGCTCGATCCGAACTCTGGCTCTGTCCGAACTCGGGCTCTGTCCGACCTCTGGCTCGATCCGAATTAGGAATACTACCACTTACAGATTTATTTGGCACTCTAGCCTTGGAGGGACCAGCTTCATTACCTGAACTAGCTTTTACACGAATATCGATTTCTTCCACTGTTTGCTCAAATCGTATAAGGAAAAAATGCTATTTGAGGCAAATCAGGCCTAAATTATTTTCTTTGTCGATTATACTCGAATATCGCTGGCTCTGTCCGAACTCGGGCTCTGTCCGACCTCTGGCTCGATCCGAACTCTGGCTCTGTCCGATCTCGGGCTCTGTCCGACCTCAGGCTCTGTCCGACCTCTGGCTCTGTCCGAACTCTGGCTCTGCCCGGTCTCTGGCTCTTTCCGGTCTCTGGCTCTGTCCGGTCTCTGGCTCTGTTCGGTCTATGGCTCGGTCCGGTCTCTGGCTCTGTCCGATCTCTGGCTCTTCCGTCACTCAGGACCCTGAGGACTTACTCAGACCTCTGAGGACTCACTCAGACCTCTGAGGACTCACTCTATCTCTCTGTCTCTCTCGCTGACATAAAATCTCTCTAACTCCCTGGTTTTGTTCAGCACCATTTCAGTAGGCGTGGTTTAATTACGGAAACTTACTTCTTATTGAAGAGGTTAAAAGGTTAAGGTTAGCTTGGAGTAGGTGGCTTGGCTTGAAGATTATTGGCTGTAGAAGGTTCGTGTATAAAAGTAGAAAGATGAAATCATCCGGTGTCTTTCCCAGGAAGAAGGTCGCACGACGGTACCACAGGTCGCCACGTGGCTTTCGGGAAGGGTACACGTGGTTGTAGTTTTTATTTTTAAAGGTGGCCGTTTGAAGTAACACTTCTTTCAATAGTTTACTATTGACATCCGAACGCCGTACAATAGAGAGCGCGCATCTTTAAGTCATTTACGATACGACGCCGAGTATTCAACAATAGAGAGAGAGAGCGGGGTTATAGCGCACAATGGAGGAGTCAAGATGTGCGCGCTTTCCCAGCACCGAACGCTGGTTAGGGGAGAGCAACATGTAGAGAGGATACGATATTTTACACGGACAACAATAATACATTTTAGAAGAAAAATACTAATGATACCCTTTTACGACTTGGACACCCGTAAGAAATTGAAAAATATAAAAGGGACTTAAAAACTTAATGTCATACATAATTTTTAAATAACACTAAACTAAATAGGAAATATTTTAAAAGCAATAATATTTAAATAACACTAATCTTTAAATAACACTTTTAAAAATGAGCGTTACATAGGCTAATACCCAAGGCACCACCTTAGGCCTAAGTCATCATGTGACTTTTGAAGCCCTTAATTCAGGTGGCCGGGTTACAATGCACAGAAGGGTGGTGGCAAGCCCTGCATGCCACGAGATCGAGCCAACAGCTCCCTACACTAACTAATACCGTTAACCTAGACCAGTTTTTATGGAAGGGGAAACCGAAGAACTCGGGGGAAAACCCCACAAACCAGCGCACTCGCCAAATGTCATTTTCACTCGAGTCAACTGCTCGTGTCAAAGATTCCCCTCTTCTATCATAGGATATTACGAGCGAAGAATATTTTGTTGAACCCTTCTAGTAAATGTTGATGCTAGAGTACCACTGGCTGCTAATATTGTAGGTTCAGCTACTACGCTTTCAAAACACGAGTTTTCTTTCGACATTTTTCTTACGTCTTTTAATCGTGAAACTTTGGTAGCATGTTAAAAGCCAGGGACATTTGTTTATTTTAGGGTTTTCAACGGACACATCACCGTTGATTGCTGTTAGGAATGTCTGACAGTTATCATATTTGAGAGCCGCAAACTTTAAGAATAACTGAGAAATTTTCTGTAAAGATTGATCTCTCGGATTTTGCACTAATTTATCCTTCTGTTTGCAAAAACAAATCAATTTTGTTTTTCAATACACTGAGTATATTATAAGGATTGGTTGGACTAGCACCTCTCTGACGCACACCACGAATTGTCACCATCGAAATTCATATTCAGCTCATTTTTCTGAAGAGAATGAAACCTTGCGCTTCATTGTAGCATTTACATAACAGCAGGGACTATTGCTTTATTTTAAGATTTTATTTTGAAAAATACCTTTCGCTTTATTGTAGCATTTACGTGCACACGAGAAACATAACAGCAGGGACTAATGCTTTGCTTTAAGGTTTTATTTTGAAAAATACCTTTCACAATATTGTAGCATTTACGTGCACACTAGAAACATAAAAGCAGGGACTAATGCTTTGCTTTAAGATTTTATTGAGCTCCATTTCTCAACGAGAAATTTATGGCACCAATTGTTGATAGAACTAAAGGGCATAAGACGAAGTCCATTTTATTCGTTTAATCCTAAAGCTAGCATCTTGTTTCAACTTACCAGTAATTTGTAAACCTTCATAGGTTTCACGACTTATAAAATGTTTCGACTTCTCTATTTCCACAGACTCTTCCATTGAATTTACTTCTGCCCCCATTCTTCAAAATATTTCAGAAATTCTTCTTCTAACCACTGCGTAAAATATTTCAGTATTAGTTATGCATAATTTATATTACATGTTACGCTTATTTACTTTGAATATCCAGTCACTCAAACTTCTAGAAGGTTCTAGGGCAGGTTTTCTGGATTCTATTCCTTCAGTGATATTTTTTACATTTAGAATATTGAAAAACTTATCCAAAAGCATTATAAATTTAGTGGAGCTTAAAACCTGTGTGGCATTCTTCACACGCATTGCGTTAAATGAATTAATGTTTACGTGATTATATGAAAATTTTGGTGCTTCTCGCAAAATTGACTGAGAGTCTATTCAATATGTCCGATAAACATGCTGCCATAGTAGTTCTTTGCCATTCTTCTTTAATAGTCGAATATATCTTGTTTTCCCTTTTTTTAGCTTATTCGTCTTACCACTATTTGATAAGTTATTTCTTGATGTTTTAATTAAGTGGCATATGTTTGATATAAAAAAATCGGTTCTCGCTTATTAAAATAGTTAACTGCACGGTAACCAGCTATTTTTTGTACTAAGTCGAATAAACCTTTGGTTCACAGCGGCTTTGTCACAAATTACAGTTCAAATTTTAAAACTAGCACCAGATAAATGCTCAATTCCTTCCCAAACTATAGAATAGAGATCTTCTGACGAAAGCTTGTCCACTGAAAAAAATTAGTAAGGATATTTAAACTTGCTGGTAACTCCTCTAACCATAAGCTGAAAGAACAGGTGGCTTTTCTACACTTTTTAATTTCATACTCTCAATTTCAGCATTCTTCATCTTGTTTCCAAAATCATTCAAGTTTGAAAAACCTATAAGTTCCCCTGTCCCGCTATTGAAGACTAAATCTTCCTTTACTGAAATCTCATCCAAGATTAATGAAAAGTACTGCTGGTGATCTTCGGCATTATCAAAACTAAGTTGCCTCCTTATTTCAAAAAGCCCAGAATCTTTAAAACCACTTTCCCCTGTTAAGTCTTTGGAATAATTATACAATGTCTTTTTTGAAGGAAGAGTAAAGGTTTGTTTCATTGCATCATATTAGGCTCGGAGGTACAAACAATTCTGAATTATGGCAGGATGCCACTTACGGGGTCTTGAAATATTCCATTTCAATATTCGAAGCTGTTCACGCAGAAATAATTTCTGAAAAATGCCTTTACTTTGAAAAGGATTTTCTTCTATAATTCTCATGAAATCTTCTTTGTCTGCTTCTGTTAGAAATAGACCATACAAATTGATTTACGAATATTTTCTTCTATTCTCCTCACTCTCCTTTTCAAAGCTAAATTTTTAGTTCTCAGAGATGCTAGACGACTTTTACGAGAGCCTTTATTGCTTCTTGGTTTCTGGTTATAGTAAATTGTGAGGAAAATTTGACTAGCTCTTGTAAATTATTTGGGGGAGGCTAAACTTTAAACCACCGACTGGACTGAAAAATTATTTAGGTTTGAACTACAATTTTAATCGGGCTTAATTACTTTTTACGTGTTTGAATTGTCGCGACGTAGGAGCTATTTACTATTTAAATAAAACTTTCGGTCATCTAAATTACCATTATTTGGAATTTGGCTCAAGTGGAAATTCTAGTAGAATCTTGCGATATTTTCGCCTACAGATAGAAAAGCTCTATTTTTCTTGTAACTGCATTCTTTTAGTTGTTTTAACATTAATTTTTTATCGATAAATGATAAAAAATTAATGTTAAAACAACTAAATGAATGCAGTTACCCGGAAAATTGTATAAGTAATATTTTTGATAATAATGTAGTAAAAAACGACCCCTTGCTAAAGATTCAAAGAATTAAAGAAATGAAAGAAAAATCAAATTTAGTATTACCATATATTAAAGGTATTAGTGAAAAAACCAACCGCCAACTAGCAAAACATAATATAGGTCTGGTTAATAATAATTTCAATAACTTAGGGAAGATTCTGATAAAAAATAAACCGAAAATTGAAAAATTAAAAGGAACAGGTATAATCTATAATATACCATGTAATTGTAATGATAATTATGCAGGCCAAACTAAAAGAAAATTTAAGAAAATAATAGAGGAACATAAGGATAAGGTTAAAAAACTAAGCATTGAAAATGGTTTGGCCAATCACATAAATAATAATATTGGTCATAAAATAGTTTGGGATGATTCAGAAATATTGGCAAAAGAAAATAATTGGTTTAAAAGGAATTTTAAAGAGGCGGTCTATATAAAAAATCAGGGAAAATTAAATCAAGATAAAGGACAGATAGAAATAAAAAATTGGGGCAACTTAAAGATTAGGTCTAAAAAAATGCGTTAAGAGATAATGTCAGAAATTGTTAATTTTGTAAATTTCATTTATTGTAACTCTCGGCTTGAAAAGGGACCGCGGTCCGAAAGCTCGCCAATGTAAATAAACAAAAACATTTTTAACCATGAAGTATCTTGGCTTTTAAAATACTGTTGTTTTTATTTTTACATACATGTATATAGTTATTTATATAGCTATATTTACGGTTTTATTTGGTCATTTTCAGTCACTTAAAATATCAAAAAGTAAGTCGTTTCGACGTAATTATACAGTACATTCTAAGTCGGGATGACGTCGTTTCGGAATCGGTTCTTAGTTCTATTAAAAGGCGGTAAAGAGTCGACGTTTTGAAGGCGGCCGACGGTCGGCCGACCCTTTTACCCCTAGAACATTTGGACCCTAAATCCAAAGGTCAGCCGACCGTTGTTCGACTTTAGTGTTTAGTACCTTTTGCCGACGTCGGCCCGACTCTAATTTGCTACAGGGGTAATTTCTCTAAAAATAAACAATAGACATCATTCAAATTGTAAAAAAAACCTTTTTCTTTGACTTATTTGGCTGTCATTGCAAAGTGTCCACCCTGTTCCAGATCCAGGATTCTTTAGAGCAACTATGTAATGCCCCGCTGCGCTGTCTTTTCCAATATGAATTATAGCAGCTTTTGTTTTGAACAAGAAATCATTAATTTTTACTATATCAGTACTAAACTCTTTAATTGGAGTGTGAATTTTAATTCGTTCAGCCCCCCGGTAAGTAAACTTTGCCAAATTCAAAATTAGATATTTACTAGAAGAATACAAAATCGTTCGACGTTCCTTCATTTCACTTTGCCACTGAACGCAAGGGTTTTCAAACATCTCCCAGTAGTCCAACAATTCTTTAAAACTTAATTTCTTTATCAGTCAGTACATTAATTAACGATGAAAACATTACCATCTTGAGGTTTCTGATTAAACACTCTCTCGTTAGGGATACTCAATACGTAATGACAATAAATTATCAATAAGAACATTTTCACCTTTAAAAATTTTGAAACAGATTTATCAAAAATTCCACTGGATCCTGTTGATCATTTCCATAAAATCGTACGTCAAGCGTACCTCTGATAGTAGAGGTTTTCAAAAGTGAAATATTAGGATCTTCCCTCTGAAGCAGCAGTTGTTGCAATGCAAAAGTTGCTGGTCCTGGAGAGATAACGTTTTCTAGAATGCTTCTGACAAATTCTGGAATTTGAAAAAGAGCTTGACAAATCATTATTCAAAAACCTTTTTATTTTATCTTTAGGAATACTACCACTTACAGATTTATTTGGCACTCTAGCCTTGGAGGGACCAGCTTCATTACCTGAACTAGCTTTTACACGAATATCGATTTCTTCCACTGTTTGCTCAAATCGTATAAGGAAAAAATGCTATTTGAGGCAAATCAGGCCTAAATTATTTTCTTTGTCGATTATACTCGAATATCGCTTTGCAATCTGCATATATTTTCGACGCATCAAAATCAACCAAATGAAGGCCATCCAAATATGTTACCCTCGAAAGAGCAACGTATGCCATCCCACTTTGAAAAACCCTTGGTCCAATATTTATCAAACCACATTCCACACTCTTATGTATGGTAACCCTATAAGCCAAAACCACTGGAAATTGACTTTTTGAAACATAAATGTTTCTCACAATTTCAAACTTGACTGTAACTCTTTCAATTTTCTCTTCAGTGGTTTGATTATCAAATAAAACCAATAACTGTGAAACAATTCCATTTACGTTCTTTTTAAACCCTTTCACAGTACCCATCGCACCATTTACAAGGCCTTTATACATATCAAGATTTCTTCTCAGCATAATACGAGCATTTATAGCAATAATCTAGATTCTAATCCTGCTGTCACTGATATATTGCTTTCGAGTTTTCCGAGCTGTTCTTTAACTGTTTTATGCATTTCCTACTGCCCATGGGCCTTATCCTCACTTAATATTTCAAAAACAGGATTACCACATTTTTTAAGCATTGCACTGTTTATGTCATTGCACATTTTATTGGTTGATAACAAGCAAACAGGTTTTTTACCTTCTTTGCACACGTTATCGTAATAGTTGGTAACCTCCTCAACATTATGTGCATTGGGAATTAGGCGTTTCTTCAGAAGCTCAACCTTTCCTAACCTCAGTTTACTCAACATTTCTCCGTAGGAAAAGTCTTTCTTCTGTCTTTTATTAATAGATAACTCGTCAAATTTGAAACACTGAAGAAAAAAATGAAATCCACCAACTGAGCCAATACGTTTACGAGTTTCTATATGAGTGAGCATAGAAAATACAGGATCCCCTTTAACGGGTTGTAATTGCAATAAATCTCCTAATGGCGAAATTTAAATCCCACCAAACGATTCTTCCTTACCAGTTATCTCACATAATCTTAAATGGATATAAGCTAGCAAAGCCGAAGGTACCATAGAAAACTCATCGAATATTAGTAGCTTCAAATGGCCCAGTGTGTTCTGCATTATATTCAAGGTGTCTGGGCCTAATTTGTAATATTTCGCAGTTTTGCCACGTTGAACAGGTAGCATTAACAAACGATGCAGAGTAACTCCTCCTATTTTATGGGCAGCCAATCCAGTAGGAGCTGCCAAAGCCACGCAAAGTTAACTAAAAAATGAACAAGAAGAGACTTATTACGCAGTCATACGTAACATAACATTTATGCTATTCGACAATCCTTTGATTTCGCTATCATAAAGGAGGTGAATTAGGTATTGTTCATTTTTAGAAAACCTCTCATCTTTGTTTAATATCCTCTGAAGACGAAAATTTGCTTCAGACAACTGAGTAAAAGGTCTTTCCGAGTATTTGCCAAAATCACCAGTGGGGAACAAATCAGGAAAACACAATACAGATTTCCCTCATTGATGTAGACGTAGTCTGCGGCGTCTGATTTTGTCTGTCTCGTCACTGTTTAGTTTCAGTTTCTAAGCCGTGTTCCACCTTCGTCGTTTATCAAATTGAAATTAGACCCTCTAACTGCTTAAACCGTTTGTAGGTTGAAGAATAAGTACTCGTCGAGTATAGGAACTATTACTTTAACATTATTACTCAAACATTTAAAGCTTCTTTATTAAGCTAGTTAGATTTGACATTCATTCATACAGTACCAGTTCCTTAACGTGAGTGCCTGATTCCCATCTAAGGCACTATAACACGCTAGCACAATCTAAGTGATGGTTGTACAATTAGTTTACAATATAAAACATGCTTCAACCTTGAAGTCTAATTTCAATTCAAATAGTATTGCAGCAAATTTTGATGAAAATGTCTTTCATTTAATATCACGGATAAATGATGTGTAAAGGTGAAGTTCAATTAGAGAGTGAAAAAATGCCAACATTGGAAGCTGAACCACAAGTTTCTGAAGTAAGTGATGATGAATTGGTGACGGAAACTGTTGGAGATGAATCGCTTAATAACCCGATTGAAGACTTAAATCAGGCATATGAGGCATTGTTCGAGGCATTCAAGTTTGAAATTAAGGCCAACTATGATACAAACATCTCAAGCTATCTCAAGTAAAACCTGCCGTGATACTCCATCTCAGTTTACCTCAACTAGCATCAGCTCTGATAGCTGGATTTTCTCAAGAAAAAAGTGAAATCATTAAAACTTTGTCATTGTCAAACTCAAACTTGGGGGAACTAATGGCAAAGATAGAATTGCGATTCCTAATGTAAAAGCAGTTGAACTGGTTAGAAACAAAAGAAGCTCAAGACCAATTGAAAAACATGCCAATTTCGAATGTTTAATAAAAACTTTCAACTCTTAAAATATTGATAAACTACTTCAGCTTGTTAAAAATTAAAATATATTGAAATACCACAAATAATAAAATAAACTAACTTTTAAATTAAAATAAATTTAGATTCATGAAAATAAAATTAATAAGTGGAAAATTTTATCAGAAAGTATGAAAAATCCATACACTATTTATATTTTTCACGTTTGGACAATATAACTTATAAAAATTTGTATCAGATATATTTTTATTGCTTGCCTTTTAACCGTTCAAAATACCATAGCCTTTCCAAGGCTTCGAATTCCAATTTACGGCATCTACAATATAATATATGGAGACCATCCAAAAATGATTTGATGCAACTCATGCAACAGGCGTTTTGCTACCGAGTCAAGAAACAAAAAAAAGGTCATTTCTTCTCTGTAGAAGATGAACGACTCGATTGGCTGGAAATCATTTTTCTTGAATATCTGAATCAGATTAATGAAGTAGAAAAACAGCTCGTTTTGACCAATGAAACCTATCAAGCAATCAAACTTACAACCGAATCCCCTATCCACTGTATTAGTTATTTCTTGGAACATGGTTTTGATTTGGTCCTTACAAGAAAGCTGACAAGTGACCCGATAGTGTTGGAAATATTTACATATTATTTAGTCTTTGGTTTAAACACCTAATAATTGTTTTTGAACTGAGCTACACTGAACTGTAGCAGACTATGCTCATATAAACGTCTATCTAGTTTAAAAATAAATAAATATCAAAGGAGCTGATACTTCATGGATCCATGAAGTATCAGCCAGGCTTGGAAATAAGGTTTATTTCTAAACTGCTCTATTTGGCCAGTGACTCCCAACTCTTGAATTATTTAAGTGGTCATGTAGACCAGTTGGTTAATAATACGGTAGATAATTTTTAATTAATAAACTGGACACTGGACCAGTGAATCCCTAGCTTTTGATTAAAAAAACTGGTCCGAGCAATTAATAAACTGGTCTTTGACCTAGTGACCACTGCTTATTTCCAAGCCTGGTATCAGCTCCTTTGATATTCATTTATTTTTAAAGTTTAAATTTACCATGGATCGAAATTTTAACATTTATAATCTATCTAGTTTTTCGTTTTTGTTTTTTTATCTCACTACGTGCCTTCTAGCCTGCAGATGTATATATGTGTACATAAAAATAACTATGTTTTAAATACAGTCATCGTTATTAATCTGTTAATTCGTGGATTTTATATAAAACCCTAACAGATAGAAATGTTCTTCAGTATTCTCGGTCAAATGTCGATGCAAAAGTGGTTGTCTTTGGGATTGAAAAAATACTTAAAAAGGGAACCACCACTTCATCTATCATTTCTTCAAATATATACTGCTAACAGTTTTACAGCAATGGCTGGCTATCGAGATTATGGTATTGTCTCTTAAGTGGATTTGAGACAATCCGTACCAGAAAGAAATCTTATCCCAGAAGAATCCCTAAAAATTTGTATGCACTCCTAATTTACTCGGCGAACCAACGAGTTACTGTTATAATTGGACTTTAACATATAACTAGGGATAATGATATTAACCTTATGGACTGATTAATGATGATGTAGTGAAGTGATGTGTATAATAATGTTGCCGTAGTTAGGTGTAATAGTAATAATGTATTATGCCTTTGAAGTCCGAAAGTTAGTTGCCTGTTTGACTTGGGTCAGTAAGGCTGTTCTCTCCTGAGCTCAGTAATATCATAATAGATTAATAATTGTAAATAAGATATTCTAACAAATAAATATATTTTATATTATTTATTTGATCGCATTCATATCCAATTAATTAGTGATCATGGTAGCACGCGTGGTTTTGGAAAGAAATGGCTAATAGTTGGTTGGACATTAAAAGCCCTAAGTAACTCATATTACCCCTTCGCTCCGCGCGTATATCGTTTATATTACGACGTAGCAGTGCGTTGATGATAATAAGTAAAAGAAAGATGACAATATCGGACAGTGATTAGGATACTCAATGAAACTTTGATTGAAATCCTTTTATTGATAGATATAATAAACACAAAAATGCAAAATAACAGGTAAATCAAAAATGGGATTGCTTACATAAATCAGGCGTATCCTCGGGATACCTGGCAGCCATGGTACACTTAAAAATGGGGGCGGTTAAATAAAATAAAGAAAGAAAAACTTGCGTTAGGCGCTTAAATTTACTTAGATTATTAATACACTTTTATAGGGGGAGTAACTCTATACCAGGCCCGGACTGGCCATAGGGCAGATCGGACAAATTCCCGATGGGCCGGTCTGGGCAAATTCTTGGTGGGCCGATCTGGGCCGTCTAGCCAGCGTCTAGTAGGGGCCGGCGTCTCTACAATGCCCGAGCTGATTTTAGGTGCCAGTCCGAGCCTGCTCTATACTTATGACTGGCGTGGAAAAGGTAGAAATCGGTTAAGATGCCATTATGGGTTGGGGGCTCGGTTTTTAACGTAGTCGGGATAAAGGAGTATTGTTTGGGGCTCTTGACACGGGGTGTTTCTCGCTTTCTGGACAGGAAATTAACAAAACACTAACTTGGTATTGGAGGAATCATTGGGTAGTATCGATTTAACATGGTTTTAGGGGATCTAGAATCAATATTTTAACTTTTCGAGGATTGGCATATATGCTTAAACGTAGTTGTTCCATGGATATGTATTAATACTGCGTATTATGGATTCCAAACTCTGAGAAAAAGTAACCAGCAAATGTCTTAATCGCAGTCACCGTCATCTAGCAGGGTTTTAAAAAAACGGACCGGACGTTTCTCCAAAGTGAGCCGGAAGTTAGGCAGGAAATGTCGTCTGCTCGCTAAACCGCGTGTATGATTTCCAAAGCTCTAACTATATTAACGCGAATTATTATAAATTTCTTTGATTCTATTCCTAATTTTATTACACTGGTGAAACTTAAGGTAAGTTTATCAGACTTTAGTTAAACAGTGAAATTTTAAAGAAACATTTAACAAAGAATTTATTTTCAGGACTTAAAATGAGTAACAATAAAGTACCATCTACAACTCCTATCCTGATATCTAGATCTGGTCGCATTATTAAGCCCAAAAAACGTTTTAGCCCAACCCGGATTAGTGGAACTGGTGTTAGTTGCGTTAATTCAACTTCAAATACTACCCTAGTCAATACGAGCCCATCTATTACAACATTCAAACCAAGATCAAGCTCCACTCCAGTTGCCAAATCGAGTTAGTCCCAGATTTCGGAATTGAAATCAAATTCTAAATCAGTATTGGCTTCAGTCATATCAAATTCAAGCTCTACTATAGTCAATTCAAGCGCATTGAAACCTTCAAATTTAAACTGTGATACACATGAAGTTAACAATCCACCAAAAAAGTGTAACTTTCTTAAAAGCACTGATGATGAATGGACTACTATTAATTCTAGAATTACAAAAAATAAATCGAGTTCCAAATCTACTGCTTCTTTAAAAACAAATAAAAATGCTGTGTTGAAGCCCGAAGCCGTGATTGTTAAAGGAAAATCCATATTGGCTCCAGCTGTAATAACATGTTCTAGCTCTACTCTGGTCAAATCAAGGTCTTGTGATTTTAAGGAATTAATTCCAAATTATTCAAGTTCAAACAATGATTCTAACATTGTTTCAAGTAAAAGTATGATAATAAAAAAAATAACATTGTGGAAAACAGTGATGAAGAATGGAATGCTAGTTTCACTTTTTTTGACTCTGGGACGTGGAGCGGAACAATGAAAAGGTTAGTATAAAATCTTGATTTGCTTATACAATAATAATAATGTAATACAAACAAGCACGTATATAAGGGGGGGGTTTAGGGGGTAGAAACGTTCGCGAAATGCGTTGTCTCATGCGATTCCCTAGTGGGAGAGGTGGGGGTGGAAGTTTAGTCTGAAACGTTTCAGCGGGTTCGTCTGCTTCGATATATGGACCTCGTGTCCTCGTTCGGGCCTCGGGCTAAAAAGGGATCACGCTTATTGTCAAAAAAAAAACAACCCAAATCTAAAAAGCCGAATGGGTAGTATTACAATTTGAATTATTATTGATGTAGTCATAAATTGTTTGTTTTAAATATAATTTCAGGGGTAAACTTTAAAAAACGCTTCAAAATTAATATCTTAATTTGCCCAATGAAGAGATTGAATCTTCTGATTTACTTTTTGTAAAAATAAGTTTTAAATGCTTAATTTCAAATGTTTTTCTATATTTAAACAGCTTTGCTTAGAAAAAAATTAAGGCAAGAGGTCGGCGGAGCGAATAAATTAACCGGCAAAATTTCGATTAATCATAAAAAGGTTGGTTAACTGTTTTTATGAACATTTTATACGAATAAACAACGATTTAACATGCAAAAATAATCGATTTTTTCGTATATTTTTTGGATAATTTGCGGTTATGAATAAAAATAAATAATTGGATAATTTCTTATTCAAACGCCGATCTCTAATTAAGGCAAATCCAATAAAAAATGATGACAAATGAAGCATTCCATTAGGCCTACTTGTCCATATTTACAATTGAAGGCACTAACGTTATTAATAAACTTCACTACAATTTCAATTTAACCAAACTTATGATTAAAGATGATTTGTGATAGTTCTTACAACTCTTGAATTGGCAAGATTTTCCCATATTTAGTTTACACCTTGGTAAAATAAAATTCCAATCAGTAAAATAAAGGAAATTTACACTGAAACTTGGTCGAAACCTCGGGCCTCGTCCTCCAGTCCCGATTAATACGAGATTTAAAACTGAAGTACTGAACCGAACTGAATTTTTCAGACTTTTTACCCCCTCGCTATTACATTGCCCCCCGCAACTAGGGAATCGCGTGGTTAGACGGGAGCCCGTAGGAATCTCGCCGCATTTCCAATCTAGGGTACGTAGTCTAGATTATCTTTGGTTTGATACACGTTCGGAAATGTCATTGTCACCCGTCCCGAGTCTAGCCAGTACTTTAAATATGCGTTATTGCTAACGAAAAATTTCGAGCTCGCTGCGCTCGCGATTTAATCTGGTTCTCTTATAACCCGTCCCCCCCTTAGACTTTCTATATCTACGTGCTTGGATCTAACGCCATATTTTATAGAGGATCTTAAGTTCCACGAGGTTTATATTGAAGATAATCCTAAAATAAGGGGACAATTAGATTTTTAAGAAGAACCTGCCTCAATTTTAATGAATGTATAAAAATATCAAAAGTCAAAATTTTAGCCAGAGATTCCAACAGTAGACCGGTTTCGCCCTTTTGTGGCTCATCAGTACTGTGTAGGAACTCTGGCTTTACTCGGAGATCTGCCGATATCAGTTAAACTAATAAACATTCAGAGTGCCTTATATGTGAGCAGTCCATTGCAATTTATAATGAAATTCTTCACCAATTATTGCATAGCGGTCGCTATTCAGCAGACATCTTTTACACTCGGGCTTCCGTTGAATTCCAACGTTAAGATAATTATATCAAAAGTCCAAATTTTAGCCAGAGATTCCAACAGTAGACCGGTTTTCACATATATGGCACTCTGAATGTTTATTAATGTATAAAAACTTTAAAACGAGAAATAAAAATTTAGAAATTCGGTCAATGAAAAAAAGGGATACCAGACATTAAAAATCAGTCCAAAAATAAATACTCTATAACAAAAACAGCGATTAATTTTTTGTTCTAAATTGGTACTTATTGGTACTATAGCTCTTTAAGGAAAACGTTAAAAGGTAACTCGACAAACAAGGTAACATTCTAAAGGGTACAAATAGTAGTGTTAGTCATTTTAATTTCAGGTCGTCTCTATGTGCGGTAATGGCGCTATAAAGGGGCAAATTTGATCCCTCCCTTCAATTTGTAATATGGATATTAAATGCGCTTATGTTATAACGCAAATAATATTTTTTTTCTTGAAAACCGTTCGAGGTAACTCGACAAACAAGGTAACATTCTAAAGGGTACAAATAGTAGTGTTAGTCATTTTAATTTCAGGTTGGTTCTATATGCGGTTATCGCGCTATAAAGGGGCAAATTCGATCCCTTCCTCCTATTTGTGATTAAAGGCGTTCAGGTAAAAGCGAAATATTTAATCACTTTCGAAAACAGTAACTTGAAAAGCATTATAAAGAGTAAGATTCAAGTCAGTTCTATTTGCGTACTATCATAGCGAAAATTGTTGTGCTAGGAGAAAAAAACACATTAAAATAAAAAATATAAACCAAAATTATAATATATAATAATCTTTATTATTAAAAACGCTCAGTCTTTTACGTTTTAAGAAAATATATGATGTTTAGTTTTGTATTTTGATATGGATACGTAATATCTAATATATAAAACAAATAAAAGTTTATAATAAAATTTATCAGTAAAATCGTTTCATTTTTCGTTTATAAAAAAATGAATATTGTTTAATTTCGTCTTTGGTTTTTGATATTTTTGTTTTGTTCTGTAGGCGTCCAGCGATATCCGGAATATAAATAGGAAAACGTCTCTTACTGGTTTCCCCCTTTTTTTCTGGCAGATTGAAGGTGGTAGGGCGCTACTAGCGGTATCGGCAGTTGGCGACTTGGCGTATTTCTCAATTGTGTTGGGAATATTATGACTAGATGGCATTCATATTTAGTTTGTTAAATTCAATGGCTTCCAACCGAATGTTAACACATATTAGACATTTCGCTAACCCAGGGTGCACGACGAAAATAAAAATGTATTTGAACAATACTAAAATTAAATTATGATTGTAAGTATTGTCTAACACACAAGATTTTGTTATGACGTACTCGAGGTTTCCTCAAAAGTATTTCCTTGTATAGTCTTACCGATTTTACTTTTATTGCGATTAAGACCAGTATTTACGCTTTTTAAAGCACATGCTGCGAAAAAAGAACAACTTACTATAATTATCTCTATTAATTGAGCTGGAAACTTGTAGTATTCCGTATTTTTACGCGCTGTCTTCAAGTTCTAAAATATTCGACTCCGCGAAATGAAAACAGTCGAATGTGATCATGTGGCTCTCGACGCTCTAGTTCAAACTTCGAGCGCGCTTTATGAAACCTCTTTATTAATATTGGTTAGGTTATGTAGTAGGTTGGCGGGGTGGTTAAATTAATTATCGGTTTCCATCAGCAAAAAAGGAAACCGAAAAATGTCACCGGTGGGTTCAGGCATGTGGTCGAGAAAACTTTACTTGATCCGATGTTTCTCTATGAAAATGAAAACGATGAACGTTTGAACTTGAAGGTAAATGAAACCATTTTTTGAATGCTTCAAGAAAATAAATGTCATTCTTTAATTTTAGTGGCTAGAAAAAGACCATGAAATGTTTAGAAGATTGGGAGAAATATGTTACCAATAGGCCAAGAGATTTTGTCAACAGCGAAAGGAACAAAATGCTTTTGAGCGCACTAACAATTGAGGGTCTACGAATGACTGTTACAGCTACAATAAACATTTATTATTTTAGTGATAGTAAGAACCCACAGCACTCGCGCCAGAGATTTCTTCCCAAGTAGATAGAGCTAAACAAAACCTATCTCTAGAGCTTTGAATGCGTATGTTGTTTAGGAAAGAGCGCAATTTGTGGTTTTCCAGTTGTATTCTAATAGTCTACAAATTTCAATTTCATTCAAGTTACTATTTTTTACAATTGGTACGTCATTTGGTACACGCCGCTTATACTTGGACACGGCATTCTAAATGCAAATTAATTTCAGTTTTGACTACACTTCTTGGGGTTACCTTCTTCTTCCATCTTTTTTAAATATATATTTACCTCTTCAATATTGGTTGTTGAAAATATCACAGATATGCATTATCTTCTAAAATATCGCTTTAACGAAATGTGTGAAAACTAATGTTTACAGATTCATCATCAGCGTTTTTACTCTTTTTCTTTTTCTGTATTACTCTACAATGGTTCACGTAATCACAAGCGTTGCTAGTGGGAACGATACCATGTTTGATTATATCCTGGACAATAATAATTTCCTTAAAGGGGCTCCAAAGTTCGGTGGAAAAATGTGTATAAAGTCAGTAAAGTGCGAAATTTACGGTTGACTCGGCCCGCCTCTGCCAAGGCCGAGTGAGGGGTTGGGGGGATGAAAAGCATGCTCAATTTCCTTTTTTTTGCCACCTTTATGCTTTTGCTCAATCTCTTAATTTTTTTCATAATTTCTGGTTTATTTATACAAGTTAAACTTATTTATTAACTATTGAACACCTGGTTTTTTACCACTAAATTCGTCAATCAAATAAGAAATTTTTAACCTAAATAGCAATGATAAAATAACGATTCAAAATTACCTGGCAGCGAAAAGTCATGCAAAGATCTTTCGTAATTGCGAAATTGACCACGAAACGGAATTATTAAAATTCCCATGACGTAGAACGGACTGACTCAGATCTCGCCAATCAGCAAAAGCTGCGATTTTAAATGTAAATAAAAATCTGGAGAAATAGAGTGCACCGGCCTAGATAATAACCTATGTCACGGTTTGAAAAAACGACTTCGTAAAGCAAAACTCTATATAAAGAATTATCTAGGCTCTTTTTGACGTTTCCCCATCGCCGTTTTAGTATTACGACGATATCCTATAAATCAACTAGTCTGAATCAGTATAACGGTGTACGTGACAATGACTCCGGTTATCTAGGAAATGAAAAAAATGGACGAAACAAGTATTTTTCGAAAAAACATCAACTATTCAACTTGCTTATTAACATAAAAACGAATTGATTAAAGAACTCTTGTTTTAACAAAGTAATAAGAATTTTTTTTAAATTTGCATTTACCAAATTAAGGAGGTTTACGTTGAGCCCGTTGTAGGGCAAACGTCACGTGTAGGGTTAACAGTCTGTGCGCAATAAAACAAAAGTGGAAAGTGATGATAGGAAAAATTTGCGACCGATTCTGCCCAATTTCTACAATGGGTTAATTTGCACATCAATTTAAATGTTATGATTTGAACATTAAACGTCCACCTTCTTGAAATCTGTCGTCGACGATTTGTGATAAAAAACCCCACCAACTAGTTTTATTTTCGTCTACTTTTCAGGTTTTATTAAGTGTATATAGAGTTATAGTAATACCCTATTCAGACGAGGCTAATAAAACTGGGTTTAGTAAACCAAAGTTAAATTTTTATAGCACATTTCAGTATAGCTAAACATGGACTAAATAAGCTCTGGTTTCAAAAACGGGATCTAAACCCGGGTTTATAAGCCTCGTCTGTAAAGAGTATTAGTTTGTAGGTTTAAATAGATTTGATATTTATGTGTTTCTAAGTCTATTTAGAGGTCGGTAACGGTTAATCATTATCCATGTTTAAATTGATTTTTTTCGGGAAAAAAATGTAAACAAAGAAATTTACCGGTTAATATTTCGGAAAATGATTAAAAAACATGTATTATTCGTAAAATTTTAGCTTTTTATCGAAAAAAACGTCGTTTTTCCTATTAAGTTTACAAATTTATCAAAAAATTAATCGGATAATGCAGAAATATAAATTACTTGATCGAAGCGTTTTACGAATAATTTTGAGAGCTTTATCTATTGAATAAAAGTTAACCATCCCCGACCTCTAAGTCTATTTTGATTTGTAGATAAATTTCTAAGTTTGAATAAGGGTTTTAGATATGTTCATTTTTTAGGTTGAACTAGGTTTAGTGAATAGAGTTCAAAATGTAGTTCCATCCTACGCGTTTTAAGGAGTGAAACCTTTATAATAACGTGTAAAATGTGTTTTGGAGTGGGGGTATTTTTATTTCAGTAGCGGCTCCTAGAGCCAAACACGTGAATTACATTAATTCACTTTATTTTAGTTTGGTTTTTAAATTGGTAACTCTAGGTTTAATATATCACAAGGAAAGCACCAATCTTTTCCGAATATCGGCTTATTTTTCTTTTAAACGTTGACCAAGACTATACGCTCCCTTCCTCAGTACCAATTAGATTCGCTTTGTAGCCGTAGGGTACCGTAGTGAAGTCTTCCAGTAATCGTACCTCGTCTACGACGGGTCTATGGATTTTAGTACGGTCGATGGAAACGACCGTATGGTCAGGTAGACGCCAAATCTGTCGAGTTTGAGGTACGGTTACTGGTTTGTTCGTTTCTCCATCAACGCCTATCAATCGTTTAAGCGTGTCTTTATTTACTAAATCTTTAATACCTTGAGTTATACGAAACCCTTTAGCCTTCATCTCGCAGGAAACTTTACCGGTCGTAGGGTTCAGTACTTTAAAGGCGTAATGTTTTGCACCCCCGGCAGCCAATTCTTGGATGTACGCGGCTTTGCGTTCTTCACCAATTCATCCGTCATTTCCTCGAGATAGTTTCCCGTCTCAATCTCTATTCCAGCTCGTTGTAAATTCAATAATCCGTGTCATAATAATATGAAAGAGGACCTAATCTCCTTAAATCAAAGTATAACTTGATCCTGGCCATTGCGGTTGTATGGGCCGCAATTATTGCGTTCGTGTTTGGGTAAACAAGATCAATATCTTTCACTTGACCAAACAATGCGTTTGACTTAATGGAATAGCCGATTTAACTTCTACGTCAAGGTCTAAGAATAAATACAAAAAAATTGGGATCGCTAATAATAGCTGATTGATCTTTAAGTGGGCGCGTCCCCAAAAATTGTTAAGACAAAGCTCCGGGTTTTTTAAATAATGGTAGGGTCAAGTTTTACTCCTTCCTTATCGTAATATTCGTCAACGTATTTCTTTATCTCTTCATCGGTCACTATTCCCGCGGGTAGACCGCTCGATTCCGGCTTAGATTAACAATAGTAGCGCCTACCTGGATATATCACTTGGAAAAAAGCTGACAAGCAAATGACTTTTGCGACAGCACCGCTGCTTCGGTGAAGTTAACGGATAATTTCCGAAACTCCCGTAACACGTAGCCTTCTACAAGGCAGAACCCGTAACAAACACTTAGGAAATGCACGCGGAACGCTAGAGTTATAAATCCAGGTAGGCACTACTGTTGTTAATCCAAGATTCTGGTTTGAGTTTGAGAAACGCGTTGACGTATTCGGTTAATGCATTTCCGGGTTCCTGTTCCAGTTGAAGTTCTAAGCCTGGGCGAGCAGAATTCTGAAGTTTCGGATTGCGCAGATGTGGAATTCAGATCCGTGAAAACCTTGGAAGACGAAGAACTCAATCCCGTTCATACACCAGTTGCCAGGAACCAGTTGCTGGCCCAGTTCTAAGGGTCGTTCAAGGTTAATGAAAGCGCTTTCATACACCGTTTGATCTTCTACAAAAAATTTTTTGTTCTGTGTCGCTGTATCACGAAAAGCAGAAGTATGACGTAGAAGTATCGACGCCGTCAAGTAGTAGAAGACGATGAATAAAGATGTTTTCATCGAGGGTGAGTGTTGAAGCTATTGCGATGCAGACTTAATTCTACCCGATAAAAAACCCATATGTCGCTTATCTAACCTGGTATGGTTTATTTTATTTATTATACATAAATGTTTTAAGCCTTTTGTATATAAGCATGAATCGCGTTTAATAAACATCAGTTCACTTAATTGAGTATAACACTACAGTGATCCGTTGCATCAACTTGGCTGGTGTTGAATCAACTACTTGAACTAAGACTTATTAGAGATATCAACGTCTTAAGTTTGGTGGCTATTTTTCAAGATGACATGGGCTATATTAGATCCTCAATACCTTTCAATCCGGTAATTTTCACCAAGAATAATTTTACTTCTTCGCTTAAAAGAAATTTTATATTTATCGAGCACTTTTTTGACATAAATCTTTAATGCTATTTGGATGGCGCCCAGTCCCCCTCATGCTCGACGAGTTAGCTGCTTCCGCCTGATACAATCAAATATGCCCGGTGTCTCACTGGTTCCCCAAAGATGACGTTTTACAGTGACGTTCCCCCCATCCCCCCTCTATAGTCATTCTCCCTTAATATAATTAAAACCATTCTTGGATAAATATTTAATAAAGTAGACTCAAAAAACATATCATCTATTATCTTGGAAACGTTGCACAATGAATTTGTAGACGAATTTGAAGGCGTCTACAGCAAATAAAAAATCGAAGTGCTGATAATTATCTATTTCAACGATGAAATCTTCCACCAGGACGCCAGGGTTCAAATTCTGTCGCAAGAAGTCAATGTCTTTTTGCGTGGCCAATGCATCACCGTTGCTACTGTAGAAGGCCAAAGGAGCCGTTATTTTGCTTACATCGTACTCCGGTGGTACTTCCTGAAAGAAACGAGAACACTTTAAAGGGAAAATTACGTAACTCAAAAAAATTAGTTTTCCGACTTTCCCCACCATCGCGGATGAAAGACTAACAATTCGATAAACCTCCACCGTCTAAATAAAGTAACCAAGAGCCTGGCCCCCTAATTTTAATAAGCCTTAAAATCATTACCACATATTCCAAATTAAAATTAATCCTACTATTATAAATGAGAAAAACAAGTATTAAATTTCTAGTGAACCTTCAAATAATTAGTAAGTGAGGTTCCGGAAATGTGATATGTGACGTAACACACTTTATTGCGATGCATCGTTTGAGAGCTGCCTAAACGATAGCGAACAGCCCTTGGAAACGAGTAGGGCAAACGTCTACGGGTGAAGCGTATTATTCGATACAATCTACGCTCTTACAAGTATCACTACACGTTTTCGAGGGGCTACTTAACCCGTCTTCAATCTTTGCACTAGATGTTCTACCTTCTATACCCATTTTTTACACTCGACTTTACAAATTACGGAAACCTTTCGTACCGATCCGTATTTCGCTAAATTCCTTTCCGAGCCAAGGTCGTACATTTGAAAGCGATCAGACGAGATAATCTAAAGTTTAAGAAAACGAAATAAAGTTAATTAATTGATTATTTCAAGATATAATTTTAAAAATTGTCATTTTCTAAATATACGCTATAATTTAATTTCAAATCCCCATTTCACACTCGGCGAAATATACTTACAATTTTACAGGCATTTCTCCTGCAAGCAGAGTTATTCAAATTAAGGAGAATCAATTACTAACATATCTTTCATCGTTATTGAACCAACTTATTAACTTAGATAATCTTATTTACCAAAGAAAGCTACAATTTTAAATACATATTTACCGAAAATATTATTTAATAAGTAAAGTTTACTAAATTATTTTCGTAATTAACGACCCCACAATTTGTTACTTATTTTTAACAGACTTCCGTTTAACTGTGCCAATAGAGGGCACTGTGAACAAATCCTCCTCTCTCACCTAGGTGAAGCGAATAAAGTCTGACTTATTGTAGGATAAGCATGTAGCGTCTTAATCTTACCACATAAAGGTTGAATAACCCTGCCCGAAGATTATGAAGTGCCCCGCTCGAACGAATCATTTTAGCCACTAAACTAGAAGGAGCGCCGCGGCTGAGGCTCATAAATGGGAATTTTGCCAAAACTGATAGAAATAGAGGCTCCTACGCACTTTACTCTAAAACAACCTAAAGCGCTCCTAGTGGCAAACAAATGAATTCGTCTATCCACCATTTAATGTCCTTCTTCATACTCCCATTAAAGGGTAGTTACGGAGTAGTTTGAAGGAAGATTATATTTTGTAAAATGAAAAATTTAAAATACCTGGGCGTAATGGACCATGGTGTAAGAAGATGTTCCAGAGATTGAGTGGTACACATAAACCGGAAGTCTCGTCTGAAACAAACAGGGTTCCGTAAATTATAAGGTTACCAATGCCCAATGGGAAATAATATAAAAAGCCGTTAACACGAAGGGGTAAACCCGAGGTCGATGCCGTGGGGCTGATCACTCCGCGTAATCGGTGTACAGAGCCGTACCTTTGACTGTACTAATGGGATTACGCGTAATCTTTGAAGTCCCTGCCTTTGGCAGTGATAATCTAAGCGTAATCCGGTGTACAGATTTTCTAAGAGTGGTTAGTCCCTCGGTCGATGCCCACCCGCGATGTGTATAGCCCCATTCTTGCTGGTTTTGGCGACCTTTAAAGCTCTCTAGATGTTTGGACGACCATTTAGGGAGTATCTAGACGTTTAGTTGAACAGGTAAAGAAAACGAGTACACTAAGAAATAGCCGTAATTTTTCATAGCTATATTAATACCAAATTTACGACAAGGAAACATTTAAAATGACTGAATTACTTCTAAACATTTAAAGCAGCGTTCAGACTATGTGAAAATATTACGTTAGCATCGGTCGTGTTGTTTCGGTTATGTTGGTCGCGTCGGTTCGTTCATTTGACTGTTCAGAAAGGAACCAACCTTGCATGGAGATTAACATAAAAAGTGATTGTTCATCCAATCAGAGCTCAGTAATAACGGCGGAAAAATTTAAATAATTTTTTATCCAAGTCTGATTGGTTATAGTATTTCGATGGTTCTAAAGGTCGCCACTACGTAGAGTCAGCGCTGATGAGGCATAAGGCTATTTGTCTGCTACGAGATTTTTGAGCGCAAGGAAATGCAAAAATATAAACGACACGCGCGAAAATTTAATGTATCTGTTGAGAAGTCTGAACGGTGTAAGAAATCGAAAGAACCGACACGATCGACGCAAACGTAATATTTTCACCTAGTCTGAACGCTGCTTTACGGACCGTCAAATGTGGATTATACGGTAAAATAACATTACATTATATTATAACGTTATCCCACAAAATTAAATACAATCAACTCCTAAAATCAAAACTGCTAAAGCAGATCTATTACTTTCAATCTTTGAGTATCATATTAAAGAACGACCTAACTCTTGTAATAAATTACGATTTCAATTATCCACTCTCTAGTGATAAGATTACTGCGTAACCTGTAGGTTTTCGTAAATATAAAAATTCTTCTAACTTCACACAAGCAGTGCCAGACTTTGAGATCCTGGGCCCCTAGGCAGATAATTAGTCTGGGCCCCTTTTTAGAAAAATAATAAAATTTTGATAATTGTAAAACAAATTTTTCAACGCAGTTCAACATAGCATTTTTTAAATTTTAATTATGATTGATATTATAGGTTCGTGCCTTCGTTAACGGTACTTAAGGTCACTGGAGGGGCCCATCCTTGGAAGGGACCCTCCAGTGAGCCTTGGCGGAAATACGGCCCTGCACGCAAGACAATATTTCGATTGGCAACCAGAATGTTTGTTTTACACCACCAGATTAATTATAGTAGTTGCGAAATACTAGCAATCAGCTACTCCAACTTTCACATTAAGAGTCCAGAGCAGGACTTGTTCACAAGATTTGAATGGCGTGTTAGCGTCTACAATTACCGACAAACTTATTTTAATTGAGGTAAACTAAAAACATCCCTAGGGCGCTAGTCTAGCTGGGACGGAGTGTATCATACGTAAATGAAAGATAATTAAGATTTAAATAGAAAATATTGTATGATTAATTATTAATAGTTAAACAGTTATAAGTATTTATAAAAAAGTATGTTACAGATACTAGCTAATCAACGGTATAATGGCAAAGTTTGATGCAATTACATTTGTATTTATTGTTGTATTACCAAAGAAAACGAATTGTATTTTCGACTTTAATTTAACGGTCAAAAATACGAAATGTGGTTTAACCGTTAATTTAAGTATCAACTTGTTATGTTCTGATTATAATCTCTAGATGGCGCCAGCACCCCAATTTCTTATCACCCGTGTTTTTACACCCTTGACCGAGGGTTCCACTACTTCAAGGGATCGTGTACAGGCCCTGATTCCCCTATTCCAAATCACAAGAATCTGGGCGGGAATCTTAAATGTTTCCGGAATCAAAGAATCATCTTCGGATCTGGAATCATAACCGAATCATGGATTCTTACAGGGTACCAAATTCGAATCATACCAGTATCACACTCTAGTGATGGAATCTTTTTCGGTTAATCATAGTGGATATGAATCAGAATCGCGCCCGCTCGATCGCACCACAGAATCTTTGCTTAATCATCCATATATATTTTTCTTTTGTTTGCTACGTAGTTTACAAATCCATAACGAGGTCGGTGCGGGGATGGGGCGTTAGCCTTCCAAGGCTAGTGTGGATGGTGGATGGTGGGGGGTGCGTATGTCTTCCGAGAGGGGTGAAGTTTGACCCCACGTTTTTTTTACGTAGTATCATTTTAAAGGGATGCGCAACCTAATTTGCATTAAAACCGTAAAAGTTAGGTGTAGTGTGAATACTTACGACGTTAGTGAATGCTGATGCTGGTGGAGGGATACAAAACATCATAATCAGACTGATAATTTAAAATGCCGCAACGTAGGTTGCGGATCCCTTGAAAATTATAGTTTTGCATTTCCTGTTCCCTTTAAATATAAACAAAGAAATAACCTTTAATCAGAATCAATGAGAGATCAATTAGGAAATACGGAATTTAAGTAAATTTTTGATTATTTGGAATCTTAGCAGAATCTGGAAATCAGGCAGAATCAACGGATTTTTGGAATCAACGAGAATCAACTCGGAGATTCCTTGATTCCGAATCTTGTACGCTTTTTTCTCTAAGTGGCGGACCCCTCGCCCGTGACCCCACTAGAGCATTCAGATGATCAGATCTCATTTTCACCTTGTCTTGTTAATGAGCAGTAACATTGCCTTTAGTAAATGTAAATAGCCTGATTAAATCATTAGTTTATGGCATACTGTTTGACTATCATTGGATTCAATTAGTAACTGTTAAACTCGGGCTCAAGAGTAATTAGATTAACGTAAACAAATACAACAAAACTTGGCGACGGATTATTTTTACGATCCTTCGGCGACGCTTTGAATTATATGGCGACTCCACCCACCGTTTAGACGTTCTTTGTTTCAATCGAGCCCTTCGATGCTTCCTCGTGCGACGGGCCTACAAACATGGAGCGGGTCGACCTTTATTTTATCGCAAACTACGTAACAGTGGCCAAGCAAGAATAATAATCAGCTAGGCTAATTCCCAAGGCACCACCTTAGGCCTAAGTCATCATGCGACTTTTGAAGCCATTAATTCAGGTGGCCGGGTTACAATGCGTAGGAGGGTGGTGGCAAGCCCTACAGGGCACGCGTTCGAGCCAACAGCTCCCTACACTAACTATTACCGTTAACCTCAACAAGTTTTGGTGATTACCTTAAGATGATCCTCGAGAATCATTTATCGCCTAAGCCTTTGATTTTAGACGAACGCTTTCGCTTCAACACTTGCCGTCAACAGGACGGGCAAGAGGTGCATGCTTTTGTTGCGAAACTTAAACGCCTATCGGTGCGGTGTAATTTTGGGGCAAATCTAGATGATGTTCTATTTCAAAGCGACTACTGTCGGAGAGCGCTTTATCGTTTGACACCGCTATCTCTCTTGGAAACCACCGCTAAAATTCTGCCGAGCTCTGCGGTTCGGCCTCGGCTACACCCAGCACCGTGCACGCCGTTTGCTTTGCTTGACGCTCTTTTCCCTCTCGTCCTACTTTCAACACCTTTGCTCAAAAGTCGTGCTCGGACAATTTTCGCCCGTGGAGGAAAGTTTGGAAACGCACCTTGTTTTCGAGGCGCAAGAGCAAACCATTTTGAAGGCTCTTGCCGATTCAAACATGCTCAGTGTAATCAATGTAGACCACATGGCCACAATAAAAATATGTGCAAACAGAATTCTAACCGTACGCACAATTCAAAGCCAGATGAAAATAAGAATAAGAAAAACTGTTCATTCTCTTAGCGAGGAAAAGAACATGTCTGCAGGTTATTCTCGTTCCAAAAATGAAGGATTATGCTAACTTCAGAGAAAACATATTTACTATGAATACGGAAAATTCTCAAGGTCATGACGTCGATGTACCCATTTTTATAGAACTACAAGTTTTGATGGAACTTGATACTGGAGCATCCGTATCAGTAATACCTAAGAAATTATACAATGAAACTTTCAGCAATATTTCTTTAACTGAGAAAAAGCTTTCAACTTATAAAAAAGAAATAGTTCAACTATTAGGGGCTCTTCCGGCTACCGTTCGTTATGGATATCAAGAAATAAAAAAATGGCTTTATGTCTTAGAAGGAAACGGCATTCCACTGTTTGATAGAATCTGGTTAAGAAAAATTATTTTGGATTGGAAAAGCTGGCGCTCATTTTAAAGTTCCGAATCGAACTTAAACAAAATTAACGATCAGCCTGATAAGTTCAAAGAAATATTGGAAAAACACAAGAAAGTTTTTGATTCTTCATTGGGAAAATGAATAATTCCGAAGCACACCTTAACCTTCGCGATGGAGAACTTCTTAAGTTTCACATAGCTCGTAATGTTGCGTACGCTCTTCGCCCTCTGGTTGAACAAGAACTGGAACGTCTTGCAAAAGAAAACTTTATCAGTTCCATAAATTTAAGTGATTGGCAGTGCCGGATTTACATATGTGCTAAGTGTGCTGCAGCACAGGGCCTCGCCAGCGCTAGGTTTCCACTCTATCCCAAAAGGTTTTACAACAAATAATAGAGCCTTTCCACCTACAAAACGTTTGTTGTAATTGGCACTAGTTTTCCGAGACTGCGTGTTTTTCCTCTCCCCTCCTTGGTGAGTTAAGTTCATAGACTGGTTTGTAGTTATGGGTCTTCGTTGTACCAGCCACACCGGCCCTAAATGTCTTGTAACCCATAAGGGCATTGGCGCACTGGGAGATGTTAGCTCTGATCAAATGGTCCTATCTCCACCTCCGAATTCGGTCAGGTTTGGGCTGGATACTGAGCTTCGGCTCAGGCTAACGGAGAGGGTCCGTGCAAACTGACCGAATCGGCGGATTGGGTAGCCTGCTGAGGGGCGGCGGGCCTCCGTATGAGGGCACGGTGGTCCTGTTTCCCGGCCTTCTGGAGTCACACCGGGATCTCCGGTGCCAGCTGTGCCGGGTTACTCGGGCTGCTGTGTGCTCGTCGTTCCCCTTTAGGAGCTCTCTCCAAAGGGTTTGACTCTTTACCTTCATAGGTAGGGTGTCGGCTGAAGTTGCTACAGCATCCACTCTTAATCCCACTGCTGTGTGCGACGTGGGGATTGGTTCACCCATTGCTGCACCTTCTGCTGGGTTGAGTGGCTTGCGTCAAAGGTGCGACCATCAGTAGTAGGGTACTGCTACCCATGCTGGATTTGTGCCCTATCCGGGCTAGGTGGACGCTGGCGTAGGGCACTATGATGATTGGCCTCCGGTGGTATGGTCTCTGTTACTAGGTACACCGGGCTATAAATTCTGACACACTGTACCAGCCACACCAATAAAATCGTCACTTACGGAAAAACCGGTCTTTTTGATTGATTAGGCGTAATTTGTTTTCTGTTGTTTTGTGTATTAGAAAATTTTTCTTCCCGGTTTTTCCCTTTATCTTCCCCGATTGTTAACAAAGTGAACAAAGAATGAAAACGGCTGAATAATGAAAAGAAAAATCTAATTATTTACACGGAAAAAGTAATCAAATTCTTTATAATTTATTTTCAACAAGATAAATTAAAATGTTACTAGGGAATTAGATACTTCAGTAAGAGAGTGTATATTAATCTGAAAGGAAAGTGTAATCTTCCACTTCCACATTTATCGACGCTGCAGTTATATGCGGCTAAAATGGAGGTTAGACAAGGCTTCTTAGATGGTTTTTAAAATAATGCTAAATATTGGATATGATCTACCAGAATTATAAAAAAATGTTGTTTTAAATTTCGATGAAGTTAAAGTTCGCTCCTTATACGAATATGATCAGAAACAAGACTAAATTATTGGAAAACATTCTCAATTACAAGGAATAATGACCAGAGGGCTGTTTTCCCAGGTTTTGATAAAAAAATTACAAAACAAATCTTAAACACAGCTATAACAAAGCTACGAGATGCAGGGTATATTGTCAAAGCATGCGTGAGTGATATGGGTGGTTCAACCATAGCACTTTGGGGAGAGCTGGGGGTCACAACATCTAGAACCCTTTTTTGTAGTACAGCCGTTCCCGATGAACAAATCTATGGTTTCGCTGACGCGCCACATTTGTTAAAAGTAATTTGGAATTGGTTTTGGAATTACGGGTTTCACATAAACAATGTGGAAGTTAAGAAAGATAAAATTCTTAAATTGTTAAAGAATGAAAATGGAGATATTAAACTAAATTACATCTAGACTGCTTTAGAACTGAGCGTCAAAATGTGTGGTTAGCCGCAGAGATAATGTCGCATACTGTTTCCACCGCTGTTAGGAGAATGTAAAAAGGAAATGACGAAACTTCCAGAAACTGCTGATTAATTTCATTGATACCGTTAACAAATGGTTCGATATATTAAGTAGATATAGAAAAAATGATGGTTGAAAAAGCAGTGTTGGAGTTGATTTAGGTGAGCAAAATGAAATGTTGACTAATATTATTCAACTAATGCAATCTGAGATGCATCAGTAAATCTCAGAACTGCTTGCAAATGTTCGAAAAAGGAGTAATAGGTACTTCTAAATATCTTCAAAGTTTATGGTTTGACGTCCACTACGCATACTGAACAACTTATTTACCTTAATCAAGACTCCCTTGACAACATTTTTTTCCCAATTGAGAACTCACGGAGGCTTGGACGATCACCCTACGCCCCTAAACGCCCTGTATCGGATACGCATGATTATTCTTGGCAAGAACCCTGGAATCCTACAATGAAATTTGAATACGACTTCGCAAAGTAATGAAGAATATTTTGTAACGAATGTTTTCCGACAATCTGAAGTAACGATTGATTATTGACTTTGAATAACAATTATTCCTTGTTGAAAATTTAATATAAAAATTTTGCTATTCTTTTGACAAATAAAAACCAAGTAGTCCGTAATAACATAATTAATAACTCGCCACTCAGAAAAAAAACCCAAAAAGAACGTGATATTTTCCGAAAAAGAACCCAAAAAAATGAAAAAACTCACCACATAAAGTTCCTTGATTTCTTAAATTCCTACATTTTAAGTGATATGTTTAAGAAGTTCCCGTTTTAAATCGGATTAACATAACTATTTTACTTTTAGTTTAAAACAAGTTCATAATAAAGAACATGACTGTACGTCAATTTTGATACTTCAGTTTTCTGTTTTCATTCTTATTTAACACTGTGTTAATATATGAAAAATAAAATATCCCGCTGAAATATTCCTCTGGTCGACGACACATACATCAGATTATTGTATTTCTATACCCCAGTTCCGCTAGGCACTAATGGGGTACCACTAATTATACAAATTAATTTGTATCTTTTCGCGTATAGTTTATCATCACTCATCCCACTTTTTCTTTTTAATTAAATAAAAAGTTAAAACCACAATTAAGAAACATTTATAAATCCCTGTAAAAGGGGCAAAAAATTAAAAGGATTAAAACGGCGGTGTATAAATAAAAAAACATTAAAAAATCAGCAATCAACCTGGACAAAAGTCCCCGAAGTTGCATACTGAATAAAAACCGCATGATTTTCTCAAATACAATCATCGTGTCTGCAAGATTCATATCTCCAAAGTTGCCTCTAGGAACCAGATTGAGTGTTAATGGACAATTAACTAAATAGTGCTCAGAATTGCCTGTGTCAGACCCACAAACACATGCAGGACTGAGCACATGTCCTAAACTATGCAAGTAGTTAGGGAACTTGCCGTGCCCACTGAGAGCTTGCGTTGATTCCATTGTCGCCCACCTCAGGAATAAAATTCCTAGTAACAATGCCTTTAGTGCTGTCGCTCCAACAACTCTGCCAATACCTATTTTTAATGCCCCTCAAAAAAATTTAATACTACCATTATCCGGTTTTATAGAATGAATAATTTGATTCGCTAATGTGCCCTTGACCAACGCATCCGACTCCACGAGAAATCTCTACACGAGAGACTGGATGCCTTACCCAAGGGGCACCAGGGTAAAGAAAATTTCCACTTACAACATTGTATTCGCAGTGTTTAGCGCCCATCTGTTGGTAAAAGGACCGAAAGATGGTTGCTTCTCACTTACAATGTATTCTATCGGGGTTAAGTTGGCAATTACCAATAACGCATCGGTAGAAATTGTACGATAAGCTCAGCAAACTCTAAGAGCTGCAATTCGTTGGATTGACCTGAGCTTTCAAATCATTAAAGAATTATCTGTCTCGCGCCACCATGCGCCAGCATCGTAGGTGACAATATGCTCAATACAACCTTTGTATACCACCCTCAACGCTCTTTAATCCAGGCCCCACTCAACCTTTGCAAAGCAGGCAATGGACTGAACGAGACGAGTAACCTTATTCCTAACCTCCTCCAAGTGAGGCAAGAAGTACAAAGTTTGGTCCAAGATAACGCCCAAAACCTTAACGGTTTTGACATGAACGATTCTCTTATTGTTAAGAGAGAAAATTGGAAGCCGATTCATCGCCTTTGTTTTTGCAAAGGTGATTGCAACGGTCTTCTTTGCACAAAGTTTCAACTTATAAATTGTGCTCTACTGATTGAGAGTATCCAGAACTTCGTTACTGAGGACCTCAAGGCCACGCCTCGAAGAACTCCAGACCGTCACCTGTAGGTCATCCGCAAAGGCCTAAATAGCACTCGCAGTAGGGTAAACCCGGCTTAGAGCGCCATCCATCACTAAATTACAAGAACCCTGCAGACACCCTTTGGTGAGCCACTTACTAAGAACACTACCGCCTACATCAACCGAAGCAATTCTGTTGCTAAAAAATCTTTGGTATAAGTAATACAAGTTTCTTGGACAAGCAACCTGCTGGAGACTTGACAGGACCCCCGGAACCCCGACATTGTCAAGGGACGTCACATACAGGAGGCGTCTGCTCTTTTTACGGATTTCCCAACCGCGAATTCGAACCCCGATTTTTTTTCTTCAGATTTTGGTGGGAGCCCTGCCAACGCTACTCTAAAATAGATCTCAGTGAAGCTTTTATGCAAATTGCAGTTTATGACGAAACCAGCAAACTGTTAACAATAAATACAGCAAAAGAACTGTACAAAGTCAACAGGCATATGGAGTGGCCTATTCACCTGCAATATTCCAGAAAGTATACTTGAACAAGTTTTAACTGGATTAGATGGTACCTGTAATTTCCCAGATCATATCCTGGATACTAGTAAAGCCGACGAAGAACATTTGGAAAATTTGGATAAAGTACTTCAACGATTAAAAGACTATGTTTTGAGAGCACTTAAAGAAAAGTGCCGATTCATTGTCAACACTCTGTAATGTTTAGGACACATTATAGACTCTAAAGGATAACACCCAACAAACAAGAAGATTGATTCCATTAAAAAGGCGCCTATACCAACTGACGTTACGCAATTACGCTCATTTCTGGGGTTTCGTAAATTAATATTGGAAATGTATTCAAAATATCAGTATGAAGCTGTGACCTTTACACAAACTGTTGACCAAAACGGAAGAGTGGAATTGTACCGAATAATGCGATGAAGCGTTTTTGAGCATGAAGAACGAACTGGTGTCAAATCACGTGTTGGTCTATTATAATTAAATATACAGATACCGGTTTCGCCTTTATTGTACAAGATATGAAGCGTTTCAATATTATAACGATAGGTATTTACGATTTGTAACACACTCGCTGCTTGAAATAGAACAACTTCCGATAATCCATATCTATATCTCTGTTTCGACAGAAATATGTCGTTTTCAACCCCGAAGTAGTTAGCGAAAACTACAGCTTCGAAAATGATCACTTGACTCTGAACGTTGCCATTCAAACTTCCGGGGCACTTTGGTTAATCTTTCGCATTTGCTCTTCTGTAAATTACCGGTTGTTAAATAGACCAATTAATTTACTTACCCGGTTTAAGCGACCCGAGTCAATGCCACTAATAATGCCCATCAGGATGAAGCAAAGTTGATCGGTGAGACCATTTCCGCACGTCACGGCCGCTAATAAAGTAAACAGAGCGCCACTGGACGGGAAATACCCTTTTGTGCCGGTTAAGACGGTCAGAACCTGAAAAAAATTCCATTATTTTGCGCTAGTATTTTCAGTGAAATCGTAAATATGTCCAAGATATTTACCGTAACTAGGTCAGCGAATTGGTACAGCTGAACGAGAGGAGCGGAGGCATGTTTTAATTTCGCAATTGGACTCATACAAGCTGCAATTTTGATCTATAACAGGAAGAATGCATTTATTTGAAATACTTGGTGAGAAGAGAAGATTTTTAGAGTAGCACCTAATCGACCTTACGCTCTTACAATATGATCCTCCCCCCAAAAAGATCAAAATTGAAACTTTCGCGATTGAAGCACACGCTCGTGACCTTTTTCCTCCCCATCTGACGGATCGTCTTAATACAACCATTCACCTCAAATGCATATGTAAGGTAGTACCGCGTTATTTCAAATTAAAACAGTCTAACTTAACCTTTGTCCATTTACTAAGTCCAAGTGCCAGGGCAATATTAAGGCATGTACCAAAAGTGCCATGGCAGAGGGGCCCGAAATTCTACTTTGCATAGGACCCCCAAAAGAATTAATCCGACCCTGACAAGTGAACTTCCTATGGAATTTTAGGGGAAAAACCAACTTTGTTGTTATAATTGATCGGGTTTGGTGTCGCCAAGAGCATAAACAGAGCTGTTGTTCCCATGGAATGACCAACGCAATTCAACTGCCGTTGACCGGTAGTGGACAGGACAAAATCAATCATGGCTGGTAAATCCATCAGACCTATTTCGTCAATGCTTAAAATAAGTTGCAAAAATAAGTAAATGTAGGTTATTGAGTATATTTTCCATTTTCTAGATAATACTAAGTACTTTTTTTAAATTGGGACTAGTTGTTTTAGGTCTGGGAGATTTTGGGCGTGACGTAAGTTCTACTTCACTCCATACATAGCTATCACTAACTCACTCACTTATGGAACACAATAATAGCGTCAAGGTACTTCACAGTGTAATATAAACTGTTCACTGCCATAGATAACTTACAAATTATCTGTTAATCGGATAATGTTTGAATTCGCCAAAACATAGCTCTTCTTATTCGCGAAGTCAGTTGGTAGGCTATTCTACTTTCCCTTTACTCGAAGGCCCTCAAATTGCCTGGAAGTAGCCCCAAACACTAGGACTTAACTTTCGTAAAATAGTTAGAGGTTTAAAAGTGAGCCTGTAATTGATCAAATAAATAAGTCTACATTTATGAATGCGTCACATACAGTGTGTCAGAATTTATAGCCCGGTGTACCTAGTAACAAAGACCATACCACCGGAGGTCTATCATCATAGTGCCCTACGCCAGCGTTCACCTAGCCCGGACAGGGGACAAATCCAGCATGGGTAGCAGTACCCTACTACTGATGGTCGCACCTTTGACGCAAGCCACTCAACCCAGCAGAAGGTGAAGCAATGGGTGGACCAATCCCCACGTCGCACACAGCAGTGGGATTAAGAGTGGATGCTGTAGCAACTCTAGCCGACACCCTACCTACGTAGGTAAAGAGTCAAACCCTTTGGAGAGAGCTCCTAAAGGGGAACGACGAGCACACAGCAATCCAAGTAACCCGGCACAGCTGGCACCGGAGATCCCGGTGGGACTCGAAAAGGCCGGGAAACAGGACCGCCGTGCCCTCATACGGAGGCTCGCTGCCCCTCAGCAGGCTACCTAATCCGCCGAGGTGGCCAGTTTGTACGGACCCTCTCCGTTAGCCTGAGCCGAAGCTCAGTTTCCAGCCCCTACCTGACCTAAGTCGGTGGTGGAGAGGGGGCCATTTGACCAGAACTAACAGCTTCCAGTGCGCCACCACCCTTATGGGCCAATGCGTCACATACATGGACTAATAGATTTGTATACCCCCGTACCGTAAATAAATACATACCGGGGATTAATGCGTCACATACAGTGTGTCAGAATTTATAGCCCGGTGTACCTAGTAACAAAGACCATACCACCGGAGGACTATCATCATAGTGCCCTACGCCAACGTCCCCCTAGCCAGGACAGGTGACAAATCCAGCATGGGTAGCAGAACCCTACTACTGATGGTCGCACCTTTGACGCAAGCCACTCAACCCAGCAGAAGGTGCAGCAATGGGTGGACCAATCCCCACGTCGCACACAGCAGTGGGATTAAGAGTGGATGCTGTAGCAACTCCAGCCGACACCCTACCTATGAAGGTAAAGAGTCAAACCCTTTGGAGAGAGCTCCTAAAGGGGAACGACGAGCACACAGCAGCCCAAGTAACCCGGCACAGCTGGCACCGGAGATCCCGGTGTGACCCCAAAAGGCCGGGAAACAGGACCTCCGTGCCCGCATATGGAGGCCCGCCGCCCCACAGCAGGCTACCCAATCCGCCGAGGCGGCCAGTTTGCACGGACCCTCTCCGTTAGCCCAAACCTGACCGAAGTCGGAGGTGGATATAGGATCATTTGATCAGAGCTAACATCTCCCAGTGCGCCACCGCCCTTATGGGTTACAAGAGCCGAACCCCGACTCCCCGGTAAAGCCACCAGTTATTGCACACTCTAACCCATTTTGGGCAGTGGAATGCTTCCGACTGGGAAAGCCCTCAGGACGGGGTTTTTCGTAAGCTTAATCTTGACCGGAATCTCATCGTTGTCTCGGACGCCGTGAGTCACGCTACATCGCCCCCTCTCACCGACGCCGGTGACACAATAAAGAGTAAATATTACGTCCTAGTGATAAGAAGGTCTCCAATACGAGTTTTGCGGGTCGGCTCCAGAGACCTAAGTTACTGTACTGATGATAAAGACCTTTTCTGCGCCATACCTGAATTTCCAAAATTTGGGGTCATTCGTTTCTAGTGTGACGTGTTCTTGAGAGTAAATATTCCCTCGAAAGTTCCCCAAAAAGACGTCGTATCCAGCATCTGCAAGGATAGTGGCTGCCGAAAATAGTAAATAATATATCAATATTTTTTATTTTACTTTCGAGACGACAGCCCATTACCATTAAATAACTAGTTGTACCCCCCATTATGTCATCGTGAGACCAAAACAGATTGCCAAGTTCCAAGTTAAATTGCGAAAGGGATAAAACGGACGCTTTATAGCTTTTGTGCGAGGGTGTAGTTAAGGGAGCTTTTTGGGGGTTCAACCTCAAGACCCGAAATAGATCGAGGGAGGTTCAAAACGGATCATTTCTTTTAAGTCTAAAAGGGTATCCAGTTAAAATACCCCCCCCCCCAAAGTGAAATCCTCAATTTGCCCTCGCTTTTATGAAAAACCAGGATACGTGAAGAAGACCGGGATTTGATGATTCTACAGTAATGACAAATAGACTCAGACTACATTCGATACTTACTTTTTCGTTGTCGTGAACCCTGCTGTGACTAAAATAGTGGCATGCCATCCTAAAAAATACTAGTTGTATTAATGGCCGAGTGAACTATTTTATTAATCACGAAATCGTTTTCAATAGCTAGTTTGAATCTCTGTATTGAACCGATTTATCATAAAAAATCTTTGAAAATGATTTCTATACTTGTTCCTTCAAGCAACTTGAATTCGTAAAGATGGCCTGGTGCTTGTTTTAGTAAAGCAAGCAGGGCTGGATTAACCATTAAACGAGATAAGCAATTGCTTAGGGCAGCAAGAGAAAGGGGGCAGCATAAAAGTTTCTATTAAACACAATCTCCAAACTTAAATAGTCAAAATTTAAGAAAATAGGGGGAATTTATACTCTCAAACATGGACAATATGGTCTTCCCGTCACTCGTTTTCGCTGGGTGCCCCAGGTTCACGTTTGCAACCATTGTCTACATAGAGCAGGCGCAAGCGTGTATCTTTTCTCATTTTTCTTCTATTTATGGCGGCTTAGATGGCTGTATTATAATGAGAGTGTTTTACCATCAAAATGTTTGAAGTGCTTGGGGCAGCAAGGCGTACGCGACAACGAACTAGTAAGCATAGAGTGCATTCACACAGGCTTTTTACAGGTCATTTAGTATTGTCCAATCACCTTTTTCATTTCCGTGTTCCCTGCTTTATCGCAAAAGTGGAAAAATAGTTAAAAGGTTTTAATCGACATATTATTATTCTTCGTGTTGCTTGGATCTTCGCAAATCGTTTTGATCACCCAATGATCGGTAATTAGTTAGTTATTGGTTTGAGTGCGTGGCTTAGACAATGGTAACATGAGGGCTAGTGCAATTACTTCAATATGGCGTTTAAAACTTAAACTAGCTATTAAAATCGCTTTTAATTCTAGCTTACACAAAGTAGTTAACACGAGCCGTAGTATAGGCCGGTCACCTGAATTAAGAACATTAAAAGTCTCTAGATGATTTGGGCCTAAAGTTGGGTCTTTGCTATTAGTCAGGACATAAGCCTATCATAAGGTCCCCATAAGTAAAGGTCTAGGCCAAATTTTTGACGAGAATATACTCGTTATTAAAAGGTGGGTATTAAAAATCTGCACCTCCTAGTGGCTACGTCCTCAACTAGGCATTTCCCCAAATTAATTTCGCGCGTTGCATGATGAATGTGCGCAAGCCATGCGCGAACGTTTTTAAACATAGAACCACGCGGGAGAAATATCCGCCACCAACCCTTAGCACCGCAGCCAAGGCTTAATCACAATTTTATCACTTCCAAATTTAAAATTAACACTTATCGTTGCAAAATGATTCATCAGAACCTAAAACTGGCTTTTAGAAATAAGAGAACTTGTTTCTGAACGTATTTATTTTCCAAATTTGAGATTTAGACACGTTTTGTGTGGCATTTATCAAACCGAGCATGGCTGCTCTACCAAGTAAGAGGTATAAATTGTGAAAACGAAGATGGCGCTACTGCCCTATCGTCGTACGTTAATTTTCTTCTATCCAGGACAACGCCGTTAACATGGGCCCCTATGGTAGACCTTTGCTTATGGGGACCTTATGATAGGCTTATGGTCAGGCTTTGTTGTGGACTTTGGGCTTATTCATGTACCCTGGTTTACTCTAAAAATAACAAGAAAATAATCAGAGTAAACTGTCAGAACTATCCGCTGAATCCTCTCCGTGTTGCTTCCTAAACCAGAGTCGTATCTACACAACTCGTTGTGATCAAACCATGACTGAAGTCAGTAAGTAACTGTCTAGCTATGGTGTTTTATCTGTCATGTGAACGGTTTTGGTTGGATGTCGTGCTATAGATATCGCATTGCATATTTATTATAAATGTACCTAAATTCTGATACGCGAAAAAGTTCAAAACGAAAGCCGCGGAGGATTGCAATAATCCATGAAGTAATAGAACTGCAGGTTTATTAGTTTGATTCCGATTGTCCAATCCATGAGGAATTCGAAACACTCCCAGAATGTATCCGTCGCTCGTGGTCACTTTGTATTCCTCCACAGGGTAGCCCTGATCCCGAATAAGCTGACTCTAAAATGAAAAAAAGCAATTAAATTGTAATTATTAAAAGTTAATAATATAAATAGTACTCTTCAAATAAAGTTTTCGAGTGCACCGTTGATGAGAAATATTCACATTTCCCATGTGAAAATGAACTCCGGTTAACTATTTGAACGTTTATTAACGGTCTCTGCCACTACACTCTTAAAATGGTTAGGTTAAAAAAATGTAGTTGATTTTTGTATGCATTACCGGTTTTCTTAGATTTTAAAGAAAATATGGTTAAATAGTTGGAAATATATTTTTCAGGTTTCCTTGGTTAGTTTTTAATAAAATTTCACACGGATATGGCATGAATAAAAATGCATTGCTAACACAATTTTTGTGTTACTCTTAGAGATTATGGGAAACGCCTGTTTAAAGGCTTTGCAATACATAATTCCTGTTTTAAACTGTAAAAGGTAAACAAATTATAAAACCCTCAATGATGGAGGTGGTCAAAACTTTCATACATAACCAGTATGTAAATGTATTAATATTTATGTATTTTTATGTATATATGTCTAAAACTATTTACAGGAAAACAGTGATGTTTCAGCATGCATAAATAGTTGCAAGAAAAGCTGCCCACATGTGGTAACAATTGGCACGTGCCACGTGTTATTTTATGGTGGATGGGTTTTTCCTTTGGAGCTCGCTGTTTAAACCAGTGGGCGTAGGAACGTTCTAGAAGTTGGAGGGGGCAAAGGGAAACGAAAATGGATACGCAGAATGGGTTTGAATTTTTAATGAAAAGTAGCTTTTCCGAATGCCTGTGTTACTTTTACTAATATTTAAATTGACGGGAAAAGAGTAAAATTTAAATACAGTTGAGGTTCTATAAGCTTAATAAGCTTTTAAAATGATAATTTGTGCCTTTTCAAGATTTCAACTGACCAAAAAGTTGGAGGGGGCAATAACACTAGTTTTCCCTCCCAGCAAAATTCTAGGGAGGGGCGTGCCCCCCCCCCCTGCAGTGGACACTTGTTTTAAGCTTTTCTATGTTTTGGATCTACATGTATGCAATCCAGTAAAATGTCGCTGGATTTTGGAGGTTATCTAAGACTCTTTATTTTTTTATTTCGGTAAGGAAAATAGTTTTCAACTCTGTTAGAGCCTTAAGGCAAATTTTCCACAGAAAGGTGTTAATTTCTTTGAAAGTGTTAAAATTTGTTAAATGGTTTTAAAAGTGTTTTAAACATATTTGTTTTGGTTTTAATGTCTCTTACTGTTTAAAAAGTAACTTAAAGACAAGGAGTCAGTGTCTTAAAATATAACTCGTTGAATTCGAAGAACAAAGTAACTACAAATGCAAATATTTTGTTAAAATAAAAATCTTCCCTCTTATTCCTCGTAAAGAGGCATTGATGTTACAAAACAATTTTGATAAACATTTTACCTTTTCAATTAATATTATAATATTTGAGCTCATATAGACACTAGCTCTTCGACAAATAAGAGAGTGGTGTGAGGCTTCACAACTAGTCAATGGGTTTGAGAAGATTGTCTTAAACAATGTGTAATGAAGGAAACTTTATTATTAGTTTTATTTGCTTGGGTGGTTTCTTACAAATTAACCCAAATGCAGTACTTTTTTAATTATTAAATTGGTAGACGGAATAGTCGAACTAAACAAAAATAAAACCAAGATGAGTTTCTTCTTTAGACTAAATATTGGGTTAAAGTAAAGGAGTGACCACACGTTTATTGTCATTTAACTATGTTTTGGGTTAAAATTTACCCACATCTAAGTAGAACTTAAAACTAAATATTGGGTTATTATATTTAGAGGTCGTATTTTCCTCCACCCTAAAAACCTGCTGAATTGTATAGGATGCTTTTTAATGCTGCGTTGAACGGGGAATTTCACGACACGTCAACTTAACGTGGGAACTGTCGGGACGTATCATTGAAACTCTATCGTCAACCGTATTTTAATTTTGAAAACCGATTCTGATTCCTTGCATTTTGGAGCATGGGCCACGATGTATGACTTAGTAATAAATTAGTTAACACCGATAAAAAATTAAGTTAACATCGAAATGAGAAGAGAACGGAATGCGTTCTGTAGGCGGGCAGCGGGCGCGTTTCTCTCTCTCTCATTCCCTCTCTTTCCGCCATTTGGCGACGTCTTAATTTTGTGCCAATTTGTGAGTTTATGACCGAGTCCTTAAATATCCGAGTACATTTTTTTGAGCCAGAAACGAGTTACTTCTGGATTTCATGAAATCACGAGCCTCGGCTGAGACGATTCGAAAAAACGGAGATCATTTTAAGCATGAGTCGAGATCAAGAAATATATTGTCTAAATTACGAGCTGAGTCCCAAAAATAGTTTAAAAACAAGTTTGCCAAGAAGGCGATAATATTATTTCGTGCCTGTATTACATTTAAGCAGGTAGCAGAAAATCATTAATTGGTAATAAACCTTAAATTTGAGTGAAATATTACTTCTGGCCATACACGACTTCGATAAGAAAGTGCCACACTTATTTATTACTTCTGGACATGCACGGCTTCGATAAGAAAGTGCCACACTTATTTATTACTTCTGGACATGCACGGCTTCGATAAGAAAGTGCCACACTTATTTATAACTTCTAGATATGCACGGCTTCGATAAGAAAGTGCCACACTTATTTATTACTTCTGGAAATACACGGCTTCGATAAGAAAGTGCCACACTTATTTATTACTTCTGGACATGCACGGCTTCGATAAAAAAAGTGCCACACTTATTTATAACTTCTAGACATGCACGGCTTCGATAAGAAAGTGCCATACTTATTTATTACTTCTGTACATACACGGTTTCGATAAGAAAGTGCCACACTTATTTATTTCTTTTGACCATACACATCTTCGATAAGTAAGTGTCACAATAAAAATAATTGACTGAACCAAATTCTATTGACTGTTAAATTGAATGATGCGACCTTTGCACCCAAGTAACCCACGTTTATTTTTGGAAAAGGTCGATTTTAACCTCCAAATCCCCGATTTTTCAAAGTTCAAAACGCTGCTCCCTTTTTTAACACCTACATGTAAGCGGCAGCTTAGGCCTGTATTTGGTAAGTTAATTTATTTTTCTAAACTACAACAGTAGTTACGAAAATTTAACCTTATAATGTTAGCGGCAGATGTTATTTTACGTCAAAAAGTAAATTTAGTTAGTCTCTTAATTTGGAGGAAGAGGATTATATATTGGTATATACGAGATAAACAAGGGTACACCAAGGGGAAACAAAAAGCGAATGGACGAAACTAAAGCAATGGTTAAAATGCCGTCGGACACAAGTTAATGGCTTAGAGCTTGCAGCTTCATTGTCACGTATCCTGCCTTTTCTAAAAATCGTGTGAACTGACTTAAATAAACCAGCATTCATACCGTTTTATATTGATATTTTTGAATGAGGTATTCGGGGTTAAGCAAATAATGCTTAGCGTTTAAATAAAAAATTATAGTTGGCGGCTTCCAAAATTTTCAGCTAATTATGATAAGCTGTCCATTTTACAGTAAGATGCGTGTTAAAAAGCATTAATGCTTATGTATACACTCTTTTAAGAAACATTTACTGGGCGCCGCCATTATCGTACAGAAAACCAACGAGCAAGCCCTCTACCGCAGAAATTTCATCCCCCCAAATCCGGTTTTTTCATCGCCCTCCCCGTAGACTGTAAGGTAATGGCGGTCGATTGGAAGCGCGCGTTTAAAAGTCTATAGGTACATTAAATCTACTACAAAAACATGTAGCCATTTATTTGTGTTGAGACGATGACTCAATACGAGTGAGCCCCTTAATATTTATTCCGAGCCCTAGTCTGAGACGAATCCCAAACGAATTGTTTAGGCAAGAAGAGCCCCGGACGAGCCAAAATTTGTTAACATAAGAATATTGAGCTCGCGACGAGACGAGGAAAAAAATGAAAAAACAAATGAGACCGCGGTAATATTTAGTGTAGGGAGCTGTTGGCTCGAACGCGTGGCATGCCACCACCCTCCTAAGCATTGTAACCCGGCCACCTGAATAAATGGCTTCAAAAGTCGCATTATGACTTAGGCCTAAGGTGGTGCCTTGGGTATTTGCCTAGCTGAGGTGGGTCCATATGAAAAACACAACTTAACACGAGTCCGAAACGAGCCGTTTCAAACCCTGTCAAACATTTTGAGATGAGTCGAAGTCTAACTTGGGTCGTGCCGCTATGGCTTTACGGTTAAGATAATAAAGTTTGTCGTAATAATACACTTATAGGTTCGAATTCCCTCTTCTGGACAAATTTAAGTTAAATTAATAATTGAAAGTAAAACAAAGTAAAACATTATTACAAACACTGCAAACAGTTACTTTTCAAGAAACCACTAATTCTAACAAGTTGGCAAGCCAAAATATACCTCTCCTCGGAAGAATTGTCCCTAGTGGTATTAATTTCTCGAGACGACCCTTAAAGATATCCCCGCAATTCAGAGTTATTTACTAAAAACGTAATCGCGGTTCAATCCCGCCCGTTATAAATTTTTTATTACAATTAAAAAAATAGAGACGAAACAACCGAGTTTAATTTATTCAGAATAATCTAAATTAAGTAGTTACAACAGTGAGTTAGACGTACTTAAACAATGCACAATTGAATTTAATATAATATTTATCAGTTAAATATAATACGAAGCAAACTTTAATGAAAGAAATATCTACAGAGGGTATTTGTATTTTTCTCGCTTACGAAATACTTGCTGCATCTTTAACGCTCATTTTATTTCAACACTCGCCCTTGATGAAAATACCGTAGAATAGCTATATTCGTAGTGCACGACTCGTAGACTTCCTGTTGACGTTGGGACACATACCGCATGAAAAAGACCAATGCCGTCCAATTTCCAATATCATATAATGACTCGCACACTCAGGAAATCAATGACTGCATTAGAAATCGTAGATGTCCGAATATCCACACCATTAAAAAATGTTTTAACAAGAAGCGAAAAACTTAAATTCACAAAGCACAAAAAGCCACTTGACTAAATAGTTAGGGCTCTTTATAAATAAAAACCAACAAACCCAATTGATGAACTGCATTAATCATCTTAATCCGTCGAGAAAACGTTTAAAATAAAGTACGAAGTAATGACGACCCAGTTAAAAACCAGACCAACATAAGTGTAAGAGCACGATGTATACAACTCGATATTTTCTTCATAAATGAACGTTTGAAAACTAAATATGCTAAACACACAATAGATAAAAATAGACGACTGAAAAAACGAAATAAATTACAAAAAAAAAATAATAACCCTATCAGACTTCAGAGCAAAAATAACGAATAGAAAAATATAAAATAACTCAATCGATCAGGCTTCAGAGCAAAAATACTTAATATAAAATATATAATTTTAACTCCATCGATCAGGCTTCAAAGAAAAAATAACCGGAAGAAAAATATAACGCAATCAAGCAACAAATTCCTTAAAAAATTTAGAAACCAAACAATAGAAAATGTAATTATAGCAAGAAGTGCGACACCTTACCATTAACAAACAGGAATTTTACGACGTTATTATAATGAAACCAGACAAGCTAAAGAACACGACGTACACACTATAAAGTTTCCTCCAAAACTGGACCTTTTCGTGGAAAAAATAAGCTCAAAAACAAAAGATAAAAATATAAGATCAAAGAATAGACAAAAAACAACATTACCTCGATTAGCAAAAATAACATACGACCTTTCCTTTGCCTAAAACCCAGATACATATTATATTAAAAAAAGCGTATCCAAATTTATAAATTTTTAATTAAATATAAGAATAATATAATTTATAAATATTTAATTAAATATAAGATTAATATAATTTATAAATATTAAATTAAATATAAGATTAATATAATTTATAAATATTTAATTGAATATAAGATTAATATAATTTATAAATATTTAATTAAATATAAGATTAATATAATTTATAAATATTTAATTAAATATAAGATTAATATAATTTATAAATATTTAATTGAATATAAGATTAATATAATTTATAAATATTTAATTGAATATAAGATTAATATTATTTATAAATATTTAATTAAATATAAGATTAATATAATTTATAAATATTTAATTAAATATAAGATTAATATAATTTATAAATATTTAATTAAATATAAGATTAATATAATTTATAAATATTTAATTAAATATAAGATTAATATAATTTATAAATATTTAATTAAATATAAGATTAATATAATTTATAAATATTTAATTAAATATAAGATTAATATAATTTATAAATATTTAATTAAATATAAGATTAATATAATTTATAAATATTTAATTAAATATAAGATTAATATAATTTATAAATATTTAATTAAATATAAGATTAATATAATTTATAAATATCTAATTATTTTTAAAAAAAACATCCACACCAAACCCAACCGCAAATTAATCCGTTAACGCTCACCGTCACACGGTGGTTTTGCCAACCCTTCGACTTCGTTCCCTAATTCCTAGCAACTGCGAACGCAGAGATTTCGAGAAACTGCGTACGCAATGATTAAGCTTTGCACGGAAAATGCGAACGCGTTCGCAGGTCAGACAGACACACAGACACAGACAGACACGGTGATTGTATAACCCCTCCTAGGTTACATAGTACCCTCGGAGATGTAAAATCAATTTACAAGAGTGACTCAACCCAAATTTCCCAAAGCAAGCCTTCTTATAAATGGGCATATATTATAACAAAAACAGTTCTTCGAACTGAAAAAACAGTTTAGAGGTCGTTGTAGGTGCAGCCTTAAAGATACATTTATTATATATTTAATTTATATGTATTTATAAGTATATTTCTGTGAACAACAATGACGTCATTCAGCCTTTCAAATTACGGTTCATTTCTCCTCCATTTTTAACACAATATTTTTGGTCACATTTGGTCCACAAAGGTATATTTATTTTTTATAGCAGATCATTGAAATAAATAAATTATTTCAAGTCACCCCTTTAAGGTAATTAAAAAAGACCGTTGCTTAGAAACGTTTAAAGGGTAACCGAATGTATAAGAACATAATTTTCTACGTTGTCTCTAGTTACCTGACCTAATAGCGATTGAATATTAATCTGTAGCATGATTCAAGAGATCTACTTCTCACGTGATGCGACTTATATTTAAAATAAGGATGTCAATCAGCGTGGAATATGCAAGGGCGATGGTTGACGTACTTCATTTCTGCAGACGCGTTTTCTATAGATTCGCTTGTTATAAACTTCTTAAGGGCCACAGAATCGTTTGATTTTTGAGGGCGGAACTACAGAATCACGTGTTTTCAGAAGTTTTAAGTCATGTACTTCAGGTAGATAAATGTTACGTTGAAAATTTCATTTAAATTTGTAAACTTTTACTATGCTTACGACCGATAACAAACATATCGCCATTTAAGTAGCTTATATCGAAGCTTCGCTTGAATAACTCCGTACAAATATTCCATTTGAGGTTAATTGCTTCTCAATTTTACGAAACCTACGCTAGACCCACTGACGTCATCATCCAAAAATGGTAATTTAAAAATAAGTAAAAATTTAAATGTTTATAGCTATTTCGTTATTTTATTTATAAAAAACGGTACAATCTTACTGTGTTCTTGGTCAAATCCGGGTCGAAGAAATTGGTCTCCAAATTGGGATCGAGCGTTAACACATTCTTTAGAACCACTTTGGTGCTCCCACCCAAGAATTCTAACAGATTCGGAACAGTGACGAATAAATTAGAGTCCTTCCCGAGTACTTGTAGTTGCAGAAGAAGTAGTGGCACACAAATATGGACCATTCTTCTATTGGCCATTATAAACATTGAAAAACTCTTAGGAACGTTAACTATTAAAATAATATAACCTGGCTATAAGCTAGAGTCTGGTTTAATAGGTAACTTCGGTTATGAAAAAACAGCAAGTTGTGAAATCGTTATAAAAGTAGGATTGTAGGTGAACGTTGGTGGAATGTTGGAAGTGCTTGGCAGGTGTATTATAGTTAACGATTTACCAATACATAAAAATAATGTCAAGGACATTTAAGTACACGCAATCCACCGATGTGTTAACTATATTTTAAATATGAAAGGTATTTTATCTTAAAATAGTTTTTCGAGTAATTTGGTTTTTGAAATAAGGTAGCGAAACGCAAACGCGTTATTTTAAATACATTTTTAGTCAAACCGAATTTTTCAAAATACCTGGTTTTGGAAATAAGGTAACGAAACGCGAACAATTGTACGAAATTCAAATATGACAACAGTACGTAGGCGGGCTGTGGGGTTCCGCAAATTGGCCAGAAATCTCACTTAAAATTAAAATTTCCTAATGCAACCGAAAACGTAGTTCAGAAATGATCAGTTCTAAATATATAATATTCAGCCAATGCTAATTTAAAGAAAGTATGTAGATTTTAAGGTTAAAATTACCAACTACCACTAAAACGGGAAAATGACTAACTTCTTCGGCTCCGATTTAAAAGCGAGGGCATGATAAATGCTGTCGATTGTCTTAATTGTTGAAGAGTAATGCAAGATTCGGTGGTGGAGGCTGCTACACTCTACGCGATCTTAGTACACACAAATATCTTCGGGATTGTGCGTTAAAACGGCTATATCATCGTAATTCTAATACCAGAAGAAAATTATCTGCGTTTAAAGCTGACCCTAATAGTGGTGGAATTTACCTTAAATAGAAGTAGTGTTGTTAATTTTCTGGAAAAATAAAAAAATTTAAACATAATTTACTTTTTAAGGGTTTTATATGTTTTTAACTTTTTATCGATATAAAATGTCTAATATCAGTAAACATACTACTAAAAATCATCATAATCAGCTAAGCCTAAGTCATCAAGCGACTTTTGAAGCCTCTAATTCAGGTGGCCGGGTTACAATGCGTAGGAGGGTGGTGGCAAGCCCTGCATGCCACGCGAGCCAACAGATCTCTACACTAACTATTACCGTTAACATTAATAGTGTTACATTGTTAATCAGTTTAAACTAATCTAGAGGTTTAGTTTTACTTTAAGATGCGAAAAAGTGTGGCGAAAACGCCACTTTATTTCAATTTGCAAACAATATATTAGAAAAATCATGGAATTAAAACTTTTTTCTTTTTTGCGGAAAAATATGGAAAATTTTCCGGAAAAAACGCGTCGATCATTTTCCGCGCATAATTTTTTCCGACTTACAACACTAAATAGAAGCTTTGGAGTTCGTATTAAGAAGGACTTGATGGTGCCTTGAGTTTAGTCAGAATTAGATTAGAGGAAGTTATCATAGAGCTATAGAGCCCACTGTGGGCGCATTTGACTTACCAGAGAGAGAGAGGGGAAGACTAGGCGGGATGACAGTTTTGGCCCCCCCTATCACGGGAGTAAAACCGAGATCGGTACCTGGTGGAAATTTATAGAAACACGGGAAAATGGCAGCCGATAAAACCTTGGAGGAGAGAAAGGGTTCCTGGAGGGGAAAATATGAAAACCATAGCTCGGGACTTTTTTTTTGGTCAGACTCTCGTTAAATGGTGCCACCATTGAGGGGAATTTGGAACTATATTATTTTTTTTTGCAAATTGCAAACATAATGATGTTTTTTTTTAAAGTTGATGCAGTAATGGAGTTTCGGTTAGTACTAGAAATCCATTTTTGGGTGAGTTCTAAATTAACATGTCTCTTTCCGGGTTTAGGTACTGGATAAAAAGTTATATTCTTGTGAAATTTTGAATCACTTCTACAATTTATATAACAACAGTATTTTCCCATAATAATGAATTAATTGTAAAACTATTAATATTTAAACTAACGCGTAAAAGACCGTTGGGCATTCCTAAGCCTTGTGTGATCTAAAAACGTCTTCCAAATGTGCAGACGACTAATTCGAATTTTTTATTAAATTTATCCACCGCTAGATGCTACTAAAGTCCAACCAAAAATTAACGCCCCCTGCCCCGCGCTCAGGTACCCATCGCCTATGCTCTTGGTATTATATTTTCCCCTCCAGGAACCCCTTCTCTCCTCCAAGATAAAACCACTGAAACGTCTATGCGATCTATTATGGATATTTAAAGCTTAGAAAGTGCATCTAGGAATATGAATTTCCATCCTCGATTTTAGGATGCATCAACTCAATATAGTTATTATTTAATTGGAAAATATAAAACGATAAAAAAGTCTGTAACATGTAATTTCGATAAAAAATTGGAAAAATTTACCAAAACACGGCAAAGAATACTAAGCCTTCGCCAATTTTAAATCAGTTTCTTAAGCCGGAAATTAAAGAGAAAAACGATTCAAAAGCCAACAAATTTCAAATGTTGACTTCAAAACGAAGAGTTAATCCACCATTACAGAATCAGTGGTTGTTGGGATATTAGTTTGTGATATTTCAAAGATGATCAATTTTAATTATCATGTAGAATTAAATTATGAAGTAAGTAAATTTGTAATTACGAATTTTGGCATTAAAGATAAATAAAAATGTACAGAATATTGAAGGATATGTTTTATATAACTCAGTTCTTGACTGAACAAATAAACTTGCATCTTTTTTTAAATATATTAGTAACTTAGGTAAATAGGTGTCATCACAGTCCCACCCTTCCATATCTAAGAATATTTAATAACTAAGCCTTGAAAAACGTACGTTATTTTAATTTCGTTAGCTCATGTTAGATGGCGTTATTATTATTATTATTATTATTGAGTGGGGTGGCAAGCCAAACACTTCGACCTAAGGTCCATTGTGCATCCCCAAACTGGGTGACTTAAATAAGTCCTATTGCCGACATAAAGCTTAAAATCTGCCCGGCCGTGGTATTAGAGAGTGCAGAGGAGATCTAAGCAGCTAAAAACCAGTTTAGAAAGAATACTATACTGGCTGAGAGCTCTAAGAGCAGCCTGGCTATCTGAATAAATCTGGATAACCTTCCCATGATACCCTTGATGTAAACAGTAAGCAACACAGGAGCAAATGGCAAAAATTTCAGCCTGGATTACACTAGTGTGTATCCCTAGGCTTTCATAAAAGCCAAAATTATTAGTAAGGCAATACATCCCCGCACCAGTGCCATAGTGGGTCTTAGACCCATCAGTGAACCAGACCATCTCTCCTCTGGTACCGAGGGTCAAGTGACTGCACTCCGCACGGCTAGGGAAGTTGACCTCAAAAGGTTTACTAAAGTGGAGTTTAGTAACCATCCGATCAGAACCCATTGTTAAAATCGGCATCTGATTGGAAATATCTCGGAAGAGCTTGGTGTGGCTATGCTCCCAATTATTAGCCTTCCACCAGCCATTTTGGTTAATGCCTATAGGCACCTAAAAGGGCAGCTTCCTCAATAAAAAGGTGAAGAGGAAGCATATTCAGGAGTATTTCCAGAGAAGCGCTTGGGGCTGTTCTCATGGCTCCTGTAATGCCGACACAAGCCAGCCTTTGCAGAGTGCGCAGATCAAACTGCACAGTCCTTAAAGTAACCCTTGGCCACCAGACCACAGCTGCATAAGACAGGACAGGTCTGATGATCATGGTGTACAGCCAGTACACAGCCCTGGGGCTTAAGCCCAAGGTCTTGCTAACTGCACTTCTAGTTCTCCAAAATAACATTTTGTCCCTCTTGACTATGTAGTCAAGGTGTGGTTTCCATGTTAGTTTGCTATCCAGGATGACCCCGAGGTACTTCACCTCGGTGCTCTCCACTAGGTCCTTTCCAAATAAGGAAATACCCTCAAACATACCTTTTATCCTTCTACGAGTAAAAGGAACCAAGACAGTTTTATTAGGATTAACCATGAGGTTGACCTCCCTGCACCAGCTCTCAACTGATGCTAGGGCCCTCCTCATTACGTCCTTCACGGTTACCGGGAATTTCCCAGTAATGATGATAGCAATATCATCGGCGTAACCGAAACAGCGGCATCCTCCCCTGTTCAACCTCCGAACGAGTTCATCCACCACCAGGCACCACAGAAGGGGAGAAAGAACGCCCCCCTGTGGGCAACCACGACTGGTGGAGACCATAAGGGAGTCACCCAGCAAGGAGGATGTCACTTTCCGGTCAGTTAACATAGATTTGATCCAAAGGCACAATGTGTCATTGATGCCAAACCTTTTCGCAGCCTTAAGTATAACTGCCCTGGAGACCTTATCAAAGGCTCCCTCAATATCAAGAAAAACTGCTAACGCAATTTCCTTGTGCTCAATTGCTTTTGCCAGGCAGCTGCTAATACCATGCAGGGCGGTCTCAGTAGACCTGCCCTTCTGGTAGGCATGCTGCGCAGCCGACAGAGTAGAGTTGCAAAGAACCTCCTCTCTAATATAGTTGTCCATCATTTTCTCCAGATTTTTTAGGAAAAAAGAGGTAAGACTAATTGGCCTAAATGCCTTAGCTTCCAGGTAATCAGATTTACCAGGCTTGGGTATGAAGATTGCTTGAGACAGCTTCCAGGTGCTAGGTAAATGCCCTAGAGCAATACAAGCCCTGTAGATTCTCAGCAGTAGAGGGCATAGATTATCACTGCCCTCCTGTAAGAGGATAGGAAAAATCCCATCCGGTCCCGGGGACTTATAGGGTTTAAATGACTAGATGGCGTTACCCAGCGTCCCTCGAGAATCTTCTCTCCTTTTGAGGGGGGTGGAGAAAGAGACTTACCCCCTTCGCTTTTGTAAGGCATTTGAGCTTCCAGAATTTCAGGCTCTGTAGTATCTTCTCCTAATCTAATTCTGTCTCAATGTGCATTTTTACCTATCTGAGGGGACTATGTCCCTTAGGAGGGGTTTTACAATCATCGTGTCTGTCTGTCTGTGGGTCCGTCTGCGAACGCGTACGCATTTTCGGGGCAAAGTGTAATCATTGCGTACGCAGTTTCGTGAAATCACTGCGCGCGCAGTTTCTTGGAATAAGGGGTTTCCAAAATAGTCCTCTTTTTTGCATTGGGTGTAGTATAATTTTCTTTTGCGAATTGTGATTGTACGTGACGAATATATGACGTTTCGAGTGCTGAGAGTTACGGTAAACGTCTCAACGTCCAAGTGGTAGGGTTTCCACCAAATGTTCAAGGTATACGTCAAAGTATCATTTTGCGATCGCATCGGGTGGGTTTCGAACCCGAGCCCTCCTGCATGACAAGCGAGTGTTGTACCACAGAACCACCGATACATGTTACGATTCATGGAAAATTATAAGCTCAGCTTAAGCGGAAGGGTATATTTATAGTTTTTAAATCTACATTTTTTTACGTATTAAACATTAAAGGTCAAATCTGGTTTTAGCGCAGTTAGCAGAGATAAGAGGGTTAAAGGGTAGAACCCGTCCACTTTGTTAGTTTTTTGTCTATCGGTACTTTTGAGCCGTTAAATGTCATTTATGAATACAATTTCAAGTGGTATACAACGCGCTTTTTTCGTTTTGCTTACTTTACTCGTAACTCCGTAACTTACTTTACGTGTTTTTTTTTCTTATCGGCTTTAAATGTGTGATACATTTTCATTAATGTGGTTACGTAGGTTTTAAATTTTGAGATATGCGCTGTTGTTTAGCCTTTACTATTCAGTTATGGTTTTTTGTGTTCGTTATAAGCCGGTAATTGTTAACGGTAAGGTGTTTTTCGTTTTTTCTATCACAATTTTCATTACCGTGGGTATATGGATTGACATTGTCTGGATTTTGAAGTATTTGAATTAACTTGTTGTTTGATTGGGTTATTATTATAAATTTTTATTGCATATTTCTGTTAATACAATGTTTATTACTGTGGGTATTTAGTTTGAATTTTTCTTGATTCCTTAGTATTTTAATTAACTTGTTACTTAGTTGGGTTATAATTATGTATTTTTCTATTGGTTATTTTTCTTGTTTGTTGATAATGTGGGGGATAATCCATGTCTACGATTTGTTATTTACATTGATTTTAATCGGCTTCGTTGGGTTGTCGTCTTGAGCCCACGCAGTTTTTTATTAGTAAATTACCAAAGCAACAAAATGATAAATAGCAAATACAAAATTTAAGATTATAAGAACGCTCACGAAACGTAAAATAAACGTGCAAGAAACTATTTTATAGAGAAAAAGCAACCCATTGTATTATAGGTCTTAAACAATCAAATTTATATGGAAGCACAAAAGTAAAAGCGAAAACCAAAACTATAAGTGAAAGCACTAACATTTTGGGTCTAAAGTTGGTTTTTTGCTCTATTGATATTGGAAATTTGTTTACTGCAATAACATTTGTAATATTTTTAATTAAATAAAATATAATCTACTGGTTGGGATAGCACCGGGAAAAAATATTTTTGGAGGATGCTTTTGATGGCGAAATATCATTGAGTACCGTGTGCAGTAGTTCATACACCCAAGGCCAATTCTTCCAAGGAGAGGTATATTTTGGCAAGCTTTCCAACTTGTTCATTTGAGGAATCCATAACCTGACCTAGGAATGATTATCACGGCTGATTTCTGTCTTCCTCTCGCGGACTGTTTTTTTCGTCTTTCGGACGTTGGATCATACGTTTATTTTCTTACGCCTTTCATTGGCTAAAAAAACTACGAAAACCACTAAGCCACAAGGAGAAAGGGAGGAATTACCGAAATAAAACGAAGGCGAAGCCACGAGCGACTCAAAACCTTAAAGCGAGAGTCATTCTTTATTTGCTCATTTCAAATTACTATTGAATTTTAGGTGTTAGCCAGATGAGAGATTTCTGTAATCCAACAGCAGCGTTGCCAGACGTACGATAATTATAGAATATGTCGATAATTTCGAGCTAATTTTCAATAGTTTCAATGGCGTATTATACAGATTGTGTCAAAAGAGTTTGAAAATTTGTTAAGGAATTGTAGGAGGTGAGTTGAGAAGTATGCCTGTTATTTCCCCATTTCCCTACGATGAGCGCCAGAGAGCTTCAAAGTGTGGCCTACTAGCCCCTGGAAGAAGGCTGCAACAAGCACAAAACCAAGGAAAGTGAAAAAAAAAAAACAAGCATACTTCTCAAGTCACCCTCTACAACTACTTAAAATTACAGTTATTAATTTTACAATCATCCCGATTAAATTATTTTTGAATTTCTTACTATTGTTCATATTTATTTGCTTTCTACAAGATTAAATATGTATACTAATCTTATAAGTTAGGTAACGGAATCTGGTTAGCAGAAAAATAACAGATAACTTTAAATCGTTTACTTGGGATAATGAATCGTACATTTTGAGAACAGATTGCAGGGTGGGGGATATAAAAGATGAACCTTATCTGACTTACTGATTATCTTCTAGTATTAGAAAATACAACCTGATTAACCTGAACCGTCACCGTTGAAGCACTACTTCAGAGTGATCCCTTCATCAAGCGGCGGTAGTCGCGGGTAAGAGTGATTTAACAACGTAGTCTAATAGTTTTTATTTGATTAAACATGTTTAAGTTTTATCAACTTGATTAATACTTACTTTTATATATAGCAAATTTCCGCTGGCACTTAACTTTTCTATTATGTGGAATTTCAAACCAATCATTTTAAGTTTGTGTTATTTGTCATTTATTCTCTTGGAAATGTTTCACGACGAATTTGTAAACGTATTCGTGGGCGTCTTCAGCGTATAAGAAATCAAGGTGTTGATAATTGTCGATTTCAACGATGAAATCTTCCACCAGAACGCCAGGTTTCAAGTTTCCTCGCAAGAAGTCAATGTCTTTTTCCGCAGCCAAGGAATCTCCGTAACTGCTGTAGAAGGCCAAAGGAGCCGTTATTTTGCTTACATCGTACTCCGGTGGTAATTCCTGAAATCAGAACACAAACTTTCAACTTTGAGTTATGGAGATGGAATAAACCGACAAGCATTTCACAAGGGAGAAGGTCCTCTAACAAAGGAAAAGTTCCTTTCAAAATTGAAAAGTTCCTTTCACAAAGAAAAGATCCCGTCACAAGGGAGAAGGTTATTTAATAAGGGATAATTTATTTCACAAGGGATAAGGTCCTTTCGCAAGGGATAAGGTCCTTTCGCAAGGGATAAGGTCTTTTCACAAGGAAGAATATCCTTTCTCAAGGGAGAAGGTCCTTTCACAGGGATACCCTGCCTTAATAGATCCCGCCAATAGTCTGTATCGGTGAAATTTTAATTGATATCTAAAAGCTGAATTTTTCCTGGTTTGAACTTTTGTCTATAGTTTTCACATTAAAAATCGCTTAAAATAGTGTTATAATTTTTTTTCTATATAATCAGTACGTATTCATTCCTTTCCCGCCAAAAAATATAAATTAGCGCCCTCTAGAGTGAATAAACTCATTAAAAGAGATTCTATAAAGACTGCACTCAAAATGATTGTTTCCACGTAAGCAATGTGGTACTAAGTTTGTTTGACGTACCGATCCGTATTTCTCCAGATTCTTTTCTGGACTGAAATCGTACATTTGAAATCGATCTGCCTCCTTAATCTAGAAAGAAAAACGTAAGAGTAACATATGATATTAGAGACGTTAAATAATAAAAATTATACACTTGGAAAGGCTACTATGGTATTCACAGGTGTTTAAAAAGTATTTCGGGGTTCTAAAGTTAAAGTATTTATCGAGGTACTTTGGTTTATATATATTTCAATAACATTGCTAAGGCCAAATTTATCCCAAGTGGATAAAAAACAATGAGTTGCTAATCCATTTCTAAATTTTCAAAGGTTAAAGGGACCCCGATCTGCAATCACAAGGTCCGTTTTTTTCAATCCAGATCGACAACAGTTTTTCCCCAATAGGATGGTTAATTACTGAAGCTCTTTACTCTCTAAAATTAATGGAATGTTGGAAATCTGTAGCTTTAAAGAGCGTCTGGACAAATATAAGAACTGGTGAACACCAGTGTTGGGCACCGCTCATCTCATTGTGAGCGGATTTGTTATTATGAGCGAAAATGAGCGGTAAAATATCTTTTTAAAAGAGCGCAAAACAAAAATGAGAGGAGCGAAAATTTTACTGCTCAAAAAAAGAGCGGAAAGAGAGGAGCGCCGATTTAACCGCTCAAAAAAGAGCGGAAAAATGAGAGCGAAAATTTTACCGCTCAAAAAAGAGCGGAAAGAGAGGAGCGAAAATTTTACCGCTCAATAAGACGTGTGCGTGAGCGGCTCTTTGACGAAAATGCCCAACACTGGTGAACACTGGTTTAGGCAGCCAAATTAAATTGCTCTAGGTTTCTCACATGTTGAAAATTAAATGTAATTATTGTGAAATTTAATTGTAATTCCTTTAATTTTTGGTTTGTCTAAAATTTAAATGCAGTATTTTCATATTTGATTGATTATCTTAAGCTGTGTTCACACGCATGCGGTAGAAAACGGTTTTAATCGGTTTAAAACGATGTAACGGGGTTCAGACAACGTTTTCAATCTATTTGAATCGATATCAACGCCAAGTGTGAACACGGCTTTAATATTTATAAGGAGTTCTTTTAAGAATTAACATACTATTCTTAACTTTGATGTTTTTTATTTTTTTATTGCACAAGACATGGTCCAATAAGCGTATGCACGTTGTATTTGCAAAACAACAAACACCTATTATTATTATTATTATCGATTATTATTCATGTTACGCCATATCATAAATTTTATACAATATTTGGCCAATATCAGAAAGATGATTCAGTCTCATTAATTATTTATACTTATAAACCAGAATAGACTTATGGTAATTGCAAAATAAATAATTCAGAATACCTGACCGAATTGCACAAGACAGTAAGAAGACGACCCAGCGTTTCTATGATATTGATAAACAGGAAGCCTTGTCTAAAATAAACATGGTTCGGATAAATACGGCTTAGTAAATTATTTTGTCATATTTAAACCTAAAAAAACTTTCAGATTATATTAATAAGTACTACCAGAAATGTATAACCTACCTCTTACAAGAAACGTATTCATAAAACGATAAAGGACCCTTCTTGGCTCAAGGCAGTTGCCAATGGGTTTGAATTTTAGCAAAAATCGTGGAGTGGTCATCAAAATGTGTCGCGTCTATCGGTGCTAAATTTAAAAAGCTAACCTTGAGTAGTGGTGATATCAACTCACATACACACCTTATTTCTCTATGTAACAATAATAATCAGCTAGACTAATACCCAAGGCACCACCCTATGCCTAAGTCATCTTAGACTAATGCTAAGGCCAAAATCACATAGGACATTGCGCACGTCGTGTACCCGATTGTAGTATAAATACTAAAAAACTAGTTGGTTTCTAAGGCTCGTGTGAACTACTTTGTATTCACTAGCAGTAGTTTAGTGGCCCTTGCGTCCTGCCCCGCGCACGCCAGGAGGGGCAATGAAGCGGGGAAACGCGTTTCCCCCCCCACGCACGTGCCCTGGGTTCAACGAGGTGTGAGTAGCATGTGTTTTGAAGAATGGTAACTAATTACTGACCTGTCAATCATTCACAGGTTTGAAAAGGGTGAAAAAGTAATGAGGGTTAATTAGGGTAGGTAAACATGTGTGGCCGCCACATTTTGTCGGGGAAATTCTTAAGCATATGCTTATTGGTTGAATGACCTGTTTACAAGGTAGCGGTGGTCTCTTGCTTTCAAAGTAACGGTTTTAAGTTGGCCCTTTTGAAACAAGTTGTCGCTATGTGAACTCTTAAGAAGAAAATATATTTAATTATATTTAATAAGCTGTGTGTACGGTTTGAGTCTATTTGATCGATTCCCAAATGATCGAACGGGTCCCATTTGATCGAATTTCCATTTGATGTACGTGATTTGTACCAATGGCAGCCATCTTTAATAACCACAAGGAAGTGCGCGAAAATTTGTTTCAGCATGTGGTTCATATTATCGGTTAATACGTTTATAGATCAATGACCTACATGTTTAGGGTTAATTTTTTTTAAACCGTACATATTTGTTCCGGGTAAAGTTTAAATTGGTTGATTTAACTAGGGAGTCTGTACTTCAACTTTTCATTTGGTGCATTTTAATTAGATTAAAGTAACATTTCAGTGGCCATCTTTGGTAATGGCGTCGACTCGGAACTTTTTAAATTATTTTTTTAATGAAAAACAATTTTGGACCCAATCACGTGATATAAAACACCTGGCTGTAAACTTGTTTTTTCAAGTTGTCACGTGATAACAGAGAAATGATGGGTACTAGAAGTACTAATTGTATTCAAAAGCCAGACGCTATGGGTAAAAGAAAGATGTCTAAGCCTACGGTACCAAAGAAAACTAAGAATGTAAGAAGTTTAATAGAAAAACCTGAGGTACAACTACTAACCCATGTGATTTGGACCCGCTGAGCAGCCATCATTATTTTAATGAAATCTTAAACTGCGAAAACTTTTTAACGTAAAATGCTGAATATGTGAAAAATCATTCCTAACCGTGAGAGGATTTTAAAATCATTTATTGACTCATTTATCTTGCAATAAAAATTAATCATCGGATGATGTATGCGATTGTGCGGCAACTGAAAGACTTTGTTGATTATCTTAACGAGCTTAATGCGAGATGTAAAAAGCGTGATGAAAATATAACATCCGAGCCAGCAGTGGCCGAAAAAACTCCAATGACATCTAATGTTCTTTTTCGGCCGATTTCAAAATGCCGACTGACGAGCAATGGAAGCTCTTGTTTATTTTCCAGAATATTGTAAAACTAATCAAATTCCTAACACTGAAAATATCGGGGAAACCGTAGTATTGTAAAGAACTTGTCAAATATGTAAATAAACGTTCTTTCTATTGAATTTATTTTTATTTTTTTAACCTCAATAACTTTTTAAGATTCAGCGTGGTAACGTGGCAATGTATCAACCCTAAGTAATATAATAATCAATAACCATTGAATTAGGAATAGTTTTTATAAAAGTAATAGAATACATTAAAAAGACGAGTGGTAAACTAACAATTATACTATGATTTATAAATAAAATATTTTTTCCCAATTAACTCTAACTAAAACTGGCGTAACTGAAACAGAAAGTGTAACTGTAGAAAAAAATGGAAGCAAATGTTTTAGAATAAAGTATTACCACGCAAGGACAAAAATATTAAATACAACATTTTATAAAACAATAATCATTAATTATGTACCCTAAAAACTAATTATGAGAAGCTTAAAATATCTGTAACAATCAGGTACGTGTGGAAGCAATTTGTCTGAAATGTTTCATCATGTCAGTTAAGTATTTCAACGTGAAAAATGTTATTAATTATTTTAACTTCATTCTGATTAATGCAATAAAAAAGACAGATACAATCAGGTACGCGTGGAAAAAAATGGCTGCCACTAATTCCTTAACGCATAAAACCCCTAGTGGTGACATATGGCTATTAATGCAACGTTAAAAACTATATACAATAAAAAATACAATAAGGTGCGTATTCAAATATGGCTGCCACTTAGTCCTTACGCCTCTTGTACCACGAATCATAATAATATATACGTAGTCTTTAAAACTTATTATTAGTAGTTATTATTATATAATAGCCTATTGACAACGAGTGAACCGATGCGTTAGAAATGTACGAAAACAATAGTATTTATCTGGCTTTACCCGCGCCGCTTTGTCAACGCGCTCCCAGGGAATAATATTTCTGACATGTTAGAAAGAATTTATGTTTAGATTTATACATAAGATTAAAAACTTTTAAAAATTGTACAATTTGTTAAGTTTATTCTTTACATGTTATTACTTATATTATCAAAGGAAAAGGAAAATTCATGACCCAAGGGCAACTAAGGTGGTTAAGAGTTAATTTAAGATTTAAGATTTATTTACTGACAACCCTTTTGGAACAGGGCGGCTCACTCACAAACGTGGATATGATTATGACAAATTTCAACAATGCCAAGACGACTGCGGCGAAAAATGTTCGCTTATAAAGTCTCGTAACATATTCTTTAGCCTATGAATGTTTTTAAAGTATTTAATTGGAAAAAGTATTAGCTAAGATAAATAATAATCCTAAGAGTTCATTATAGAAGTGGCAATATTCTAGCGTAGAAATGTTATTAAATACGTAGAATAATTTTGCATTTTCTTATCAATCATTCTCAATAGAGAGACGTGGTCCTTCGTGACCAAACATGTTCGATTGGTTTTTTATATCAGACCAAAGGTCATATATTATATGTTCGATGTAACTGTTTTTATATCAGGTATATGTTAGTTTTCGATATGTTTAATAAATTTTTATGAAGGATAATATTTTCATATTAATATACACGGAAATTAAGTAACGGTTTTTATATATAATGTTCGTTTTTAAAACATTTCATAAACTTTTATGAAAGTTACTATTTTTATGTTAAAGTACACACAATTGTTTTCCATAAATAGACTATTATAATTAACTTAATTAACTAAGGGACCAAGAAATGTACAAAAAAGGTACAGCTCGTTCAAAACCGCTCGTTAATACCTCAAAGTTAAAACAATTACCGGGAACGTATATAGCTAGGTTAATCAGATGGCGCAAGTCACGTGACGCAGATTCGAACAGAACCTTTAAATAATCATAAATTAACGAACCATATTCACTTTTTATAGGGACGGTTTGTCAAAAGGTCCCACTTAAGCCCGTTACCTTCATTCCGCAGGTCATCCATCTATTTTACAATACACCCCGAAACTATTTCAGTTTCCTAACGCTTATTGAAATTTGCCAAAAATGTCCGTTACAATGATGGCAACTGAAATTGCAATTAAAATGCACCAAATGAAAAGTTGAAGTACAGACTCCCTAGTTAAATCAACCAATTTAAACTTTACCCCGAACATTATGTACGGTTTAAAAAAAAACCCTAAACATGTAGGTCAGGTCATTGATCTATTAACGTATTTACCGTAAATATGATCCACATGCTGAAACAATTTTTCCCGCGCTTCCTAACGGTTATTAAAGATGGTGGCCACTGGTAGAAAACACGTACACAAAGCATATAAAATAGAATTAAAATATATTTTCTTGTTCCGAGTTCATAAAGCGACCACTTGTTTCAAAAGGGCCAACTTTAAACCGATACATTGAAAGGAAGAGACCAGCGCTTAACAGGTAATTCAACTAATAAGTACATCCTAAAGAATTTTCCCGCCAAAAGATGGCCGCCACACATGTTTACGTACCGTAATTAACCATCATTAATTATTCACCCTTTTCAAACCTGTCAATGATTGACTGGTCATTGACCTCATTAACTATTCACATGGGCTTGTTACGCCTCGTTGGACTCGTGGCACGTGTGTGGTGGGGGAGGAAATGCGTTTACCCACTTCATTACCCCCTCCCTACAAGCGCGGGGGGGGGGACGTGAGTGTCATCCCACTTGTGCAAGATAAAGGCACTTAACTACTACTAGCATCAAGACCGTTTTAAAAGGCTAGCATTTAACCCCATGATTGAAACGATTTAGTCGTTCTTGTCACCTTCGCTTAATATCCTCCAGCCTGCTTGTAAATGGAACCATATTGTCTTACCCGATTGAAGTGATTTGAGGCTACGCCTAACTGGATTTCTCCCAAGGTTCGACAAAACGCAGCGGTGAGCCCGTTTCCACAGACTACGTTGCTCAGTAAGTTGGCCAATACCCCATTGGGTGGGCAGTAGCCTTTGGTGCCAGTTAAGTCGGTCAGAACCTGCCCAAAATTCAAAATAACTTGTGACTAACTTGTATGATAAGATCATATGTAACTTAACATCAATAAGTATGAGTGATAATCAATTTATTTAAACTTAATGAAAATGACTATGTCCATGGTCTAGTTTATCCGCGGCAGGAGAGGAGCAAAGAAAAGTCCACGACGGGTCTTTAAATCGCGTCAGAAGACTTCATTTTTATTGAACTAAGAAGAAACAGGGTGGCTTTGATTTGTTTAAGGAGGAGGAGCTTAGTCCTTGAGCTAAACACGTTTCATCATATTCTTATTCTTCATAAAAATTTCTGTTACTGATGGCGCTGCGATCTCACATTCGAAAACACCTTCAAAACTTAACGAGTGTTTTTTATAGCCAATTTAATATTTTCGGCCTGAAAGTTACAAAAGTGGAAACGATTAATGGAGAGCTGTCAGTCCTTAGAAATGTTAGGTTTTATTCTGTCATCTGTGAAACAGACAATCAAAAAAATTAACGTAGGGAGAAAGCTATTGACATACTTTAAATATTATGTAACTTATGATATAACTCCAAATTTACCGTGATTAGGTTCCTAAATTGGTACAGATTAATACTGGCAGCAGTGGCATAATTTAGTTTAGCCACAGGAGACATACAGGCGGCAAATTTAATCTGTATGAACAATAAAAAAATAACTTAATTAAATTTAAAACTATCAGAAGAAATCAAAATTAATTGTGACCTGTTCAAAAGGTTTTTCAAAAATAGGCAACAAGGCAACACTTTCCCTTAATATTTACATTCAGCAAATCAGTTATTCACTTAACGCCCAGTTGCCCTAGCGCCGAACCAAGACAGCAGTTTCCAAATGGGGTAATACCCTAAAGCGCAGTTTCCCAAGCGCCGAACCAAGTCAGCAGTTCCCAAATGGGGTAATACCCTAAAGCGCAGTTTCCCAAGCGCCGATCCAAGAGGGCAGTTCCCAAATAGGTTATTCCCTTAAAGCACAGTTTCCCAAACGCCGACACAAGTGGGCAGTTCCCAAATGGGTTGTACCCTTTATATGCAGTTTCCCTAGCGCCGATTCAAGAGGGCAGTTCCCAATACAATGCAGAAACTGTCAGTTCTAATTAGCAATCACCTTCTCCTATCTAGTTACATAGTTTGTGAACGACCTCTTAGTTGTGGCAAGTTGGCAACGGACATAAACGTACTTTGTCATTGTAATTGATTGGCGTTGTTGTTGAAAGGAGGGCAAACAGAGTCGTTGTTCCCATAGAATGTGCGGCGTAGTACAGTTGCTCTTGACCAGTAGTGACCAAGACAAAATCAATCATAGCGGGTAAATCAATCAAAGCCATTTGGTCCCAGCTAAAAAGAGACACAAACTAATATTTTTTCACTAACAACCTAAGTTTTTTGTATACCTAAATTTCCAAAATTTTGGGTCATCTGCTTTCAGCGTTACGTGTTCTTTTGAGAAAACATTTCCTCTATAATTTCCCAAGAAGACGTCGTAGCCTTCATCAGCTAGGATAGTGGCTGCCGGGAGAAATTATTTAAAAAGAAAACAATTATGTATGTATTTGTAATTTTGGTGTTTCTTCCAATTACTCCTAGTTTTCTCCATTTCCTTGTTTTATCGCCTTTTTTCGTTGTTATGGCGCCCAGGAAAACGACTGTGCACACGGACAAAATTTGCTGGATTTAACCATCGCGAGCCCTGCCGGTAAACGAGAAAACGGATAAAAAATGTTGAAATATCGCTACTTTGATTTTCCCGGTTTTTTAAGCACTTCGAGCTATCACGTGGTATAAAGAGCGAAAATGAAAGTTTTAAAGAGTTGGCTTACGAATTTTTGCGTCTCTCGCGTGACGGCATAAAACTCGTTGATTTGTCGAGCCCAACGTGCCTAAAATAAAAGTCGTCCGTTTTCTCTTTTGCTGGCAGCGCTCGCGGTGGTAAAATTAGGAAAATTTGGTCCTTGTGAACAGTCATTTTTCCGTACATCAGAACAACGGCAAAATTCGGTAAAGCTAGAAAATAGAGAAAACCAGGACAACACTACCCGTATGAACCAGCCTTAAGAACGGACGTCTTCCGACGTAGTTGAAGCGCACGCTGTAAACCCCCCTCCCATCTTTACTCATGAAGGGTTAAACTCTATCATGATGTCTGCGGATTGTCACAACCTTTTCATTATACCAAGGTATGAATAAGCCAGTGCTTCCACTTTGAGGGTATTTTACCCTTTTTCGCGTAAAATTGACCTCGAGAGGGATATTTTTTCGAGATTGAGGGTAATGAATAAAATTAGAGTATTTTGAATTATTTCATGGGAAATTTAAGGATGTTTAAATATTTTGAAAATAATCTACCATGAAATATAATTTCCCTTTTTGACAAAGAGTAACTAAGTTGGCCCTAAGTGGAAAACTGGTTTTGCTTATGTCGAGACATTTTTAGGTTCTTTCTGTGTTGTCAGCTTAGTCGATTGGAGCAGACAAAAATATTGTTTTTCGTCCCTTAGTAAGGGAATTGCATACCTACCATTAATCATGGACACTGTATAGTGTCCATGCATTAATATTAGTGTCTTTTTATTTGTTAAAATTAAAGAAAAAACTGTTATAATTAAACTAAATTTTTTAAATCGGTGTTTTTATGGGAATTTTAAGGGAATTTTTAAATTAAAAATGGGTAAAAGTGGGTATTTTATTGTTTGATTCTTGTGGGAATTTTAAGTGTATTTTTGAAATTTGGAAAGGGTAAAAGTGGGTATTTTTCAGCTTATGTCTGGGTAAAATTATCTTTTGGAAGTGGAAGCACTGGAATAAGCTTTGCAAGTAATTGGCTTCCGTGAAGAAAATGTAAATTAGAGGTTGTATTCCCTGCTTTTACGAGTTACCAGAAATATTTTATGAGTTTTTAAATAATTTAATGCATAAGCTTTTCAATTAATTGGGTTATCTGCGGTCAATCTCAATCACTTTGAAATCAGCGCCATTTTATTTGACTTTAGGCACCTACACGCGGAGCCACTTGACCTAAGACGCGCAAAAAATAACTCACATAAATTAATTAACATACTAAAATATCTTTTTACAAATAACAAAATATATCAGAGCCCCCTAGTGTCTAAAATATGCCCCAGTCGAAAGCTGCTTAGTGTTTTCTTTCGAAGGTAAAACCTGAAATTTTTGCTGTCTTCCGGGAAGAAAACGTTTACAGGTTGTATTCCATGCTCTTACTAGTTACCAGTAGAGAGCGCTGGTGTACCTCAGAAATATTTTATGAGTTTTGAAATAATTTCATTCTTTGACTAATAGCAGGAATCTATTCAGCCAGAAATACATTAACCGAATTTATCAACGACCTCCTTTTTATTGCGACATGGGAGGGTTAAATAGCGAGGCCTTTTTTTTTGATAGACACAAATCGGTGTCGACCCAATGCCTTAAACACCAGCACACAATAACTGATTAATCAGGGTGAGATAAGTGTAACGGTCACGCCAACGGGGGGATACGTGGGGACAGGGGTGGGGACACCCGTGGCGGAAGTATTCCGACCACCCGTTGGGGGATTGGTAGGCGTCCTCACATGGCCATCCACAAACTCTGCCTCCCAGACGCCTGGGATTATAGGAGTACGCCACTACTCCCGGCGAATAGCGAGACCTTGTTAATTTTCTGCCTCCCGCGACTCCAGGGAAAATTTCGAATGCACCACGGGTAAATAGACCGCCATCTAGTGAGGCTCAGATAAATTATTTCATCGAAGAAAATCGTGAGAAACGTGGTCTGCAAACCTAGGCTTAGCCGTGTTATGTTTTTGATAGAGGTCAGTGGAACTGTGGAAGGCGGTAGTTGGAGCAGCTGTCCAAAATGGAAAAAGTAGATGAATTTTAAACCTTTTTAGCTAATCTTACCATACCATTTATGTATGAAAGAACAGAGAAATACTTAGTTTTATTAGAATAAGAAAATATACAAATTACTTAATGGAGCTACTTAAGATATATGAAACCCAGATAAAAATATTTAGGCTTTCAGTAGCAAAGAATATGGGAAGACCAAAGAAACAGAAGGCTTCGGAAGAAGAAGAAACTGAAATAAACCACGAGAAAGTAACTAGTAGAAATAAGAAATAAAAATGATGATTTCGTTTACGAGTAAGGCTACCTTTACGTTGCTATTTAGTTTTATATTTCAAATAAAACAAGTACAATTATTTTAACAAAATAATACAAATATTATTTGTGTATAATTCTTAATGTAGTCAAGTTAGTCTAGTTTTTATTAGTCGTTAACTGGGCTTCATTAATTAATAGCAACTGATCACGACGACATTTGTTTGAGCTATTATCTCCTTGAACGTTTCTTCTAATAGTCACAGCTTTTCTTTCACTGACACATTGTAATTTTTCCCCAGCATCATATTTTATTTATTTGTTTTTCGAGAAAGTTTCGCTCGGCCGTCGCCAGGTAGCGTATTCAAACCTTCGCCGCGGGAGTGAGGAGGTTCTCTTTTCCAGAAGGGGAAGATGACATCCGGCCACTAAGGTGAGGGAAAACGGGGAACTTGCCTCCAGTGTTAGAGGAATAGGAAGCTGATAATTTCGGTTCATGTATTTCTGATGCAGCTTGAGGTGTGTTATAGTTCGATTCCGAAAGTCAGTGGGTGTAGAAGCACTTTTTTCACGTCGTCCCGTTGTCTGTTCCGTCGGTTTTACTCAACCAGCGCTATTCAACTTTTAAGAAGTTGGATCTCGACGCAATGAAACTACGCCATCGGATAAAATAATAGTGGGGTCAATTAATTATGAAATAAATCAAATTTAATTATTTTTACAACTTCGAAAAAACATTTTCAATATTAGTTTATTGAAAATAATGGATATGTTTACTCAATTAACCTAGATAGCTTTTCCGTACTATAACCAAAATTAGGCGGGAATTTGGGTAAACATGTCTGACTTATGGGAGCCAGCCAAAAGCTTCCTCCTAAAGATAAACAACCCTGCCTTAGTCTTGGGAAAACGGGAAACAGGACAACGGAACAGGCGGCGTGAGTCTTCTCAAGATTGAGGGAAGGAATTTTAACCCACTCACTTTTGAAATTGACAGGTTCATAACAGGGTCAGCAGGAGGATAAAATACTTATTCCAAAAATTCCGTTAGCGTAAATATACCTAAATTCTGATAGGCGAAGTAGTTCATGACGTAATCCCAAGATGCTGACGCTTGTCCGTGCATTAAGAGTACTGCGGGTTTATTACCGTCATCAGTATTGTTAATACCATGAGGAATTCGATACACTCCCAGAATGTATCCGTCGCTCGTTGTCACATTATATTCTTGCGCCGGGTAGCCAAGATCCCGAATTAGTTCACTCTAAAGTAACAAGGGCAATTTTATTGTTATTATTAAAAGTATATATTATATCTTGTAAGTGAGAAGTATCCATCATCCGATGGCAGCGAATATTATTTCCTTGGAACATGCTCCAGTCGAAAGACGTTTCAATTAAAGAAAGTATTAATTTTAATGTTTACGATGGATCAACGAATTTGACACTTCTGCCGCCAGGGGTGAGTGGCGATAATTACGTTAAATTTCTTGTGCGCGTTGGCAAATAATTTTACGATTTAGTTGCTACTCTTTTTAAAGGATTATCGTGTTCCGTTGAGGAGAGCGAGGTACCTACTCGAGTTGGCGCCGCTGTGCGTCAACATCACCGGCAACGAAAGCATCGAAAATAATAGTCTATTTCATCTCTATATGCAGAAGGGGTGAGGATAAATATGAAGCTTTTTCTTTTTGATTCTTTGTTTTTGCATAAGTCTATGATTAAGTTACTTAAGTGGGTATTTGGTGACGTTTAAGCCAGATGGTTGTAGCACCATCTCAACTCGAGAAGGTGACGTGCTGGCGGCGCATTAATCAATTTATGGGACCGCCCATGGGATCCAAATCACCCTTTGAAAAGCCAAAGCTAATTTTGTTCGCGGCCCCTTGTTATTTTGCTCACCTGCCCACAGATAAAGTCCGCCTTTGTGGGCCAGTTAGACGAAATAAATAACTTTGTGTAAAGTTAATTACTTGTCCTATCAAAACGATAAGCGTTCCAATCGTAATAAATGGGCGACTTAAATACAAATTATAACGCGTCTGTGGCGACACGGCTCGCGGCTTTTGGTCACGCAATAGACTGAAGTCCACCAATAATGTCTGGTCATTCTGTTAATGACTCTCAGTAAAAATATAAAACGAGGAAGTAAGGGAACCAAAACCCTTATGTGAAACTGCATAATAAACTTATGTTGACACTCGTCAAGGACAAAAACTTGTAGAGGTTAACGGTAAGGGAGCTGTTGGCTCGCGTGGCATGAAAGGCTTGCCCCCACTCCCTATTCATTGTAAACCGGCCACCTGTTTAAGGCATTGAAAGTCGCTAGATGACTTGGGCTTAAGGTGGTGCCTCGGGTATTAGCTGATTATTGACTGTATTACTAATGAAGTTTCGTTTTATAAAAAATGTCATATAAAAAACAAAATACCAAGAAATAAGGAACCGTTTTCACGTTCTCCGTACACGTTGTATTCTGATGAGCTTAATCTCGCTTACAGCGTTTGTCTGAAAATACAGGGATTTCTTGACTTAATATTGCCAATATAATAAATTACTTATATCTCTTGGTTTAAATGTTTTTTAAATTATTATTAACAGGCCGAAACTTACGATATTCTTCTTTAAATCAGGGTCGAAGAAATTGGTCTTCAAAGAGGGATCTAGGTTTAACACATCGTTGATCAGAACTCCAGTAGTTCCACCACCGAAGCGGGCCAAATTTGCCACAGTTTCCGTTAAACTCCAGACATAACCGAGTACTTGTAGTTGAAGAAAGAAGAGCAACAGTGTACAGCGATGGAAAACCATCCTACCAGACATTATTTAACTAGAACTGAGTGATAACGACTGCATTTGTGTAGAAGCGATAACCTACTTCTTTCGAAAATAATGTGTACAGGCTCTTTTTATATGTGGGTGTCACTCCCGCAACTGACAAGCGCGTAAAATGTTATGAAGGAGTATAGGTATATAGCATTTTCATTTCAAGCGCTGCCTATTTGTCGGTCACCTACCAACAACTGGTTGACGATTACAATTTTTGTTTAATTATAGTAATAATCAGCTAAGCTAATACCCAAGGCACCATCATAGGCCATTAAGATCAATAATACCTAATTTTGCCTTCCTTATTCCATTTAAATAAATAATAAATAAACAATAAGGTAATATCTAATGCAAAACCTTAGGCCCAAATTGGCGAGCGACGTGTAGTAGTATATTACGAAATTAGAACTCTGAATAACTGAACGATATTTGTGTACTTCTGTATTATATCAACTATCTATCTAAACCTGAAGACCTAAACAGTTTGTTAGAGGAATAGCCGACTAAAAGTGGTGAACATAAAAACGTGGAACCGTAGGCGATAAAATATTTTTAGTTTTTAATTGAACATTTATATCCAAAGTTATAGTTTATTTTCGAGATGTTGGTCGGTTGCATTCATTTTTAAAGACGTCCCACTGTCTCTCTATTGTTAAAAATAATTACACTTTGACAGAAACTTATTCTTGCACTCACGAACCATTTATTTGCTAATTTCATGTTCCAATTTAACTTATTTTGCGTTTATCTGACATTGGATATCACCCCCAAATTAACATTACCCATTAGAGGGGTTAAGCAAAGCGATGCAGACGTTTTAACAACAACGTTGGGAGTACCATAAACATTTTTTTTAATTGGATAAGCGCACTTTCAGTTAGCCTGCTAACGAAATCAAGTACGTTTTCAAACGATTTTTAACAAATTGCACACCTGTTGCTAACCCAGGGTACACGATGATTTAAAAACGTCGATTTAACAATAGAGTGCGAGCGATTGACGTGCAGCGCCTCTAGGGGCCAGCTCGCGCGTAACTTGGTTAAAAGTTTTTCCCCGTCTCCATAGAAATTAATGTAAAGTTGGCGATAATTAAATGTTAATTAACCTACCAAATGATATAAGAAATATTCCACTGACAATTTTTCCCGTTAATATGAACTTAAATGTAATATAAAATCGTCTTGAAAAATCGTGTATCGCTTTATTACATTCCAAAATATTATTTTCCCGGCGCCAGGTAGATAATTGAACATCTGTTCGTCTAGGTAAAGTTTATGTTGTCAACGCGCGTATTAGAATTCAAATGAAAGGCGCTAAATCTTGCCCAGTCTAAAGGCTAATTCCCACTTAGCGAAAAATGCAGTTTTCGCGAAGCGAATTGACTCATGCGAGTGAAATTTAGTGAAGCTTAAAGCTACGACGAAAATTAAATTCGTCGTGAAAGTCTCGAAAATTCAACCCTCGGTTTAATCTGCCACGTATTTTTAAACGGAAAAACCCGAGTACTATCGTTAAATGATGGCGAACGCTCCTTGTAATAAGAAACAAATAACGAAATACGTTGGATTATTGGCGTTAAATGGACTAAGAACCTTTTTAGAGTCTACGTATATAAAAGGTTAAGCTCTTTTATAAGCCAATCATATATTTAACATTCGGGAAACGGTTAAAGAAGACCACTCTGTAGTTCAAGGGCAATGCGTACGAGAGACGTCGGTGACTAAAAAGGTCTACGATATAACAATTAATGTGAGTAATTTAATTTTAATTGTCATATAATTTCTATAAACTATTACTTTAGGTTGTATAAGATAGAAGTATTTCAAATGCGAGATGTACCTGTAAGAATGGTCGACATGAAAACTGTCAACACATTGCAGGAGTGGCTCTCTATCTAGAAACTGAGAGCGATTCAGCAAAAACATTTTCCCATTTCCCTTGTCGCAAGAAAAAGAAACCTATAACGATTCACTCGAAGAGTTGTACGAGATATGGAAAGACGTTAACTGCCCACTTACAGAAGTATTAAAATTTGAAGTTCGTGATGAAATTGAAATAAATTGTAAATCTGCATTGAATGATATGGTGAATTTGGTCCTCACAAATGAAGAAAGGAACGAAATCAGAACAGTTTGTCTAGCATTTGAAGAATCATTAAAAGAAAGAAGAATTTACCAAAGCTATAAATCAGTTTTAAACCCTAGAAACAAAATTTGTCTCGTAAAAGAATTTGATATTCAAAATTTAAATGACAAAGAAGCTAAATTTTATCAAGAAAATGTCCAAAAAAATTCACCGAATGAAATTGAAAATATTTGCTATTTAACAAAGAACCAATCTAAAGATTCCTCCGGAACGTGGTTAAAAGAAAGAAATTTTTTAATCTCAGGCAGTAAAGCACACCGAATTAGAACGAGCTGATTTTGATAAATTAACGAACTCTCTTGCAAATGCAAAATCTGTGCAAATTTCCGGAATGAAATACGGTATTGACACCGAGCCTACTGCCCGTTTAGTTTATAAGGAAGCACCGGATTCTGTTCTGATAGTGCCAGGAACATTCATAAGTCCCTCCCAAAATTGGCTAAGTTGCAGTCTGGATGGAGTATTGGTTTTAATAGAAATAAAATGCCCAAGTAGCCTGAAAGATAAGCCAATTTTTCAATCCTGATGGTACGTCAAATTTGGCCTACGTTGTATTTAACTCATCATCTCTTCCAAGTTTAAAAGCTAGTCACGAATATTTTACACAAGTTCAAGTTTCCGTATATGTCACCGGACTGAGCGTATGCCATTTCTTTATTAACACCCCTGTTGAAAATTTAAGAATTGTAGTTGAGAGAGACGAGTAATATAACCCCAAAGCTTGAAGACTTTTATTTTAAATACCTACTTGGAAATAGCTAAATATCCTTATTTTTATTTTATAATTTTATAAATGAAATATGTAAATGTTGTAATTTTATAAATTAAATATGTAAATATTCTAATTGTATAAATTAAATATGTAAATATTCTAATTTTATAAATTAAGTATGTAAATTTGAATTTTTGACAAATTTTATTTTGCCGATTTAAGAAGTAAGTAAAGTTATTTATAAATTAAATATGTAAATAGTCTAATTTGATAAATTAAGTATGTAAATTTGAATTTTTGACAAATTTTATTTTGCTGCTTTAAGAAGTAAGTAAGTTATTTCGATTGGTTTATTATTGGTGCATGGTTACCGTGCTTGAAGATTGGCTAATACAGCTGCTGCGTGCACTATTTAATCAATACATGGCAACAGTGTCCTAGGAACAAAATGAAGAACCTTGTAAATCTTCATTCTTTGTATGCTTCTTTCTTCTCTCATCCATAAACTGCAACCTTGTACCTCTTCGTGCTGGAAGGGAGTAACAGGTGGAGGGGTAACCCATCATGCTGGTAAACTAAGGCTCTGCTTCTGCCTTAAGCTAAGGTGTAAGGTATCGTGCTGAGGGCTGAATGGTACCGGGGAACCGGAAACAGGCGAAACCCCGTTGTAACTAGCCTTCAACCCGGGAGGAGGACTACCGGGTGGTGACCTCTCACTTTCCTCCATATTCGTGGGATCATTTATGAACTCAAAACAAAACAAAACCAAAAAAAGTAACCAAGGGTCTACTTCCAGCAGTACCCGGCTTGATGGAGGGTCTCGGTCATCTTCGGATGTTACCTGACCCTCAAAAACGTCGATACGCCATGCACGCCGCGAGGCCGCAACGATCGCTAAGAAGGAGGTTCAGTCATCCTCGGGTGAAAAAGTAACCCCTTCATTTAAGAGGCTCAGGTCGGAGGATTCGAATCCTTCGCCTGGGTCTTCTCAATCTGCGACCAAAAAGGCTAAGGAGTGTCCAACTCCTATGTCCTATAGTGATGCAATAGGGTTGCTTAAGGTGGCCATTGTAAAAGATGGTTTCCAAACAACCTTATCACAGAGGAGGAGACGGGCGCCATCCAGTGTGGGATTCTGGAGAAAGTTGATGGGACACCTTCGGGTGAGCCTCTACCTCTCATCAGGAATTTCCACGTGGTGGGAGGTGCCATCACATATCTCTGTGGGGCAGCCCCAACCGGGGACTGGTTAAGGAAGGCCTTTGACCAGAATGACAGTGTTTTGGAGGGGACGAAACTCTTAGTAATAAAGGCTAGTGAACTACCGAAACCGGTCAAGGTTGCCTTCAGGACTAAGGGTGTCTGGACGAAGAATCCAGAAGTCCTTCTAATGAGGCTGCAACTCTATAACAACAGGCTCATAACGAGCCGTTGGAAAGTGGTCACCTCTGTTTGTGACAAGAACTTCATTCGGTGGATTTTCCAGATGGATGAATGTTCTGTTGCAGTTTTAAAGGAGGCAGGATTTTCTGCCTATACAGGGGTGGATAGGGGGACTTTTCAAGTCCTTAAAAATCCTAACACCCCAGCACAGCCTGAAAAGGTGGCAGATGACTCTGTAACTGAGATGTCGGATTTTGATCTGGCAGGAGAACTGGTTGATATCACCCTGGGCTCCGTGTCGGACATTTCCGACATCACGGTGGTAGAGGACACCTCCACCGGTGAAGAAGGGTCTGTCCAATCCACAGGGGCATAAGGTGAAGATGCGAGTAGTTCTGCTGGTGATGGAGGTAGGGTCAGTCCAGCACCAACACCGGTAACTGTGGTTGGACAGGAAGGTGATACAGATTTATCTGGATCACTGTAAGGCAGATTCGGGAGTTCTCTGTCGTAGGTTTGTTGTGGAGGGCTTAGACGTGGCCCTCATACAGAAGCCTTGGATTCATAATGGAAGAAGATACGAAGGGGTATTCATGCTCTTCCTCTTTCATTATGCCAATCTAGGGACACTGCCACCATAAAAATCTTATCTTCATTAGCTGATGGAGAAGACGAATTAATGATGGCTTCTGGCTATTTTCCCTATGATGCCTTGTCCCCTCCATCACAGGAGGTTGCCAATCTGGTGAACCACTGTGAGAGACTGGGCAAGAAGTTTGTCATTGGGTGCGATGCCAATGCTCACCACGTTTCATGGGGCAGCAGTGACTGCAACCAACGCGGTGATGACTTAATGGAATATCTGGTTAGTACTAATCTTCAAATTCTTAATAAACGCAATATACCAACTTTTGTTACAAGTAACAGGAGTGAGGTTATTGACTTAACTCTGTGCACAGAAAATGTATTACACTCTGTGACACAATGGCATGTATGTTTTTCTGTTTTGGTCAAACATCCCCAGGTAGTTACCGAAATACGCAATCCTAGATCAACCAATTGGCCTAGGTATAGGGAAGATATTGATCTTCATTTTCGGGGATGTGGCTCTAGGCTATCCTTGGTGCTGGAGCTCGAAATGGCTGTTGATCACATGCAACAGTCCATAATCGACTCCTACCAACAAAACTTTCCTGCAAAATCTACCAACCAGCCAAGGTTAGTTCCTTGGTGGAACAATGAGATTGGTTGACTTCGCAAAACTACTCGTAAGCTTTTTAATAGAGCTAAGAGGACTGGTGATTGGTCAGCCTATAAGCTGGCCCTCACTTCCTATCATAAGGCCATCCGAGAACCCAAACAGGCTCCCTAGAGGGATTTTTGTGAGAGTATCTCTGATATCCCCACTACAGCCAAACTAATGAAAATTATGGCTCATGACAATACAAAACATCTGGATACTATTAAGTTGAAGGATGACACATATGCTGGAGGTTCACTTTCCAGATTCTAAAGTTCCTGACACAGATGACTCTTATCATCTTCCTCTTCGGTTCAAAAGGTAGATTTGGATGTGGCAAAACAAGTTGTCACTCACTCCAAGCTTATGTGGGCTATGAAGTCATTTAAGCCCTAGAAGGCTTCTGGTCTGGATGGGATCTCACCCATCTTGTTGCAGCAGGGAATATATATTATCTCTCCTGTGTTGTGCAGAATCAACAGGGCCTGTTTTGCTCTTGGGCATGTACCGACCACCGAGCTCCTGGAAGCATTCAAAGGTTTTTCCTAAACCCAGTTATCTCGAGGCTAAGGCATTTAGACCAATCAGTCTACCTTCATTTCTCCTAAATGTTTTGGATAAATTAGTTGATAGATATATTAGAGAGGAGGTTCTTAGTGTTTCACCCCTCTCAAATGCTCAGTATGCCTATCAAAAGGGCAAATCTACTTAAACTACCCTTCATGGCATAATTAATTGCCTTGAAAGTGCAATTGAGTTCAAAGAAATTGCCTTAGCTGTTTTTCTGGACATCGAGGCTGCTAAACGTTTTGGTAACAATGACACGTTGTGTCTTTGAATCGACTCTGTGTTGACTGATCGGGTCCCGACGGCTTCCCTGGTTGGCGAATCGCTGAGGTTCACCACCAGCCGGGGCTGCCCCCAGGGGGGGTGTTCTTTCACCCCTGCTGTGGTGCCTGGTTGTGGACGAATTCTTGGTGAGGCTAAACAGGGATGGCTGTCGCGGCTTTGGTTACGCTGACGATGTCGCAGTGATAATTACTGGGAAGGTCCCAGGAACCATTTCGGTTAGATGAGGAAAGCTCTCATCTCTGTTGAATGGTGGTGCAGGGATGTTGACCTCACCGTCAATCCTGACAAGACGAGCCTGATTCCTTTCACTCGGAGGAAGGTACAGGACTTGTTCAATGTTATTTCTTTCTTTGGGACCATGTTGGTCAAATTAATTGAGTTAAAATACCTCGGTGTTATTCTCGACAGTAAACTAACATGGAAGCCACATCTTGATCTCGGTATCAGGAAGGCAAAAATGTTATTCTGTAGCAAGTCTTGGGGTCTTAGCCCAAAGGTTGTGTATTGGATCTATACCATGATAATCAGGTCGACGTATGCAGCCGTGGTTTGGTGGTCGAGGGTAGTGCTTAAGTCAGTTCAGGCTGAACTACGCACTGTGCAAAGGCTGGCCTGTGTCAGCATTACAGGAGCTATGAGAACGGCCCCAAGCGTTTCTCTGGAGGTGCTCCTGAATATTCTACCGCTTCATCTTTATATAGAGGAAGTTGCAATCATGAGTGAATATCGGTTACTGCATTATGGTTGGTGGAGGCCTACTAATTGGGAGTACAGCCACACCAAATTGTTTCGGCCATATTCTGGGCACTTACCGACCTTATTGATGGGATCTGACAACATGGCTGCAAAGTTACACTTTGAAAAGCAGTTTAGTGTTTACTTTCCAAGTCGTTTAGACTGGTCTGGTGACACGGTGTTTGGAACCAAGGGCGAAATTGTTTGGTTCACGGATGGCTCCAAGACTCACTCAGGGGCGGGTGCTGGAGTTTATTGTCAGACTTAGAAGTTTGGCTTCTCTGAGAGCCTTGGTGTTTTTGCTACGGTTTTTCAGGCTGAGATTTCAGCCATTCTACTTCTGTGTAGACTTCTGTCTTAAGAAGAAGTATCGGGGCAAGACTATTAAGATTTTATCGGACAGTCAGGCTGCCTTTAGGCTCTTAATCAGTTTAGTATTACTTCTAAGCTCGTTCTTAGCTGTTTGGATCTCCTTTTGGAACTGGACACCCATAATAGGGTTCAACTATATTGGGTGCCTGGTCATAAGGGCCATCATGGCAATGAGATGGCCGACATTCTGGCCAAGGAGTGTGCGGAGGCTAGGTTCTTTAGTGCTGAACGTGCTATTCCAATACCAAATGGCCTGGTTCACAGCCATGTGCATGGCGCTATGACTGAAAGGCAGGTCAGGCTTTGTGTTGAGACTGAAGGTCAGAAGCAGGCCAAGGAGTTTATTCCTGGGCCTTCTATGAATAGAGCAACTGAGTTGCTTTCGTTCTCTAAGAGTAGTATAAGGATGGTTACGGGCCTACTTTTAGGTCACTGCCAGTTTAATAGACATCTGAATCTGATTGGTATCAGTGAGAGTCCTTTGTGCAGGGCATGCCTTGCAGAGGAGGAAACTTCCTCTCATGTCCTTTGTGTCTGTGATTCTTATGCGGCTCAAAGGTTTGAGTACTTTGGTATGCTTCGGTTGGAAACGAGCGATCTTTCCAACATCCCGGCGAAGCAAATCCTGCGCTTCGTTTCTGAGACTGGGCTTTTCCATGTTTAATTGGCTGGGGCTGCACAATGGACCTCTGGTCGAAGTGCTAGGTTTGGTATAACCCAACCACCCAACTTTTACTAATAAATAAAAAAATAATCATGCTTCTTTCTACGTGTATCCTCACTGAGACTATTTCGTAAGTTGTTCGTACTTCGGAACGCGTAAACTGAGATTCTTTTGATTTAGAGAACGGAGGCAATACTAAGGTACCCCCTCCTTCCGTAACTTGTGTGGTTATTTGGGGAAAACCTTTATCCACCATTATTTCATCACCCGGCTCGATTAAATTAAGGTAAAGTATTTTGATTAGAAATTGTGACGAGATCCGGGGGCAACGAATTCCAGTCGTGGATAACATCAAATGCAAAATAGTTGAGACGGTGGGAGATGAGAACACGCGATTTGTTTAATTTAAATTATGTATGGGAGGAGTTAACAGAAAAAAAATCAGGGAAGTTAAGAGGTAAATCATTGTAATAGAAGTCATGAACAACAACACGCATACCATCAATGACGTCTCCATCCGCGTCTTGCGTGCAAATAATTTTACCACCAAGCAGTGGCGTACTGATGTAAATCGTCTAAATTTTAAATTAGGTACTGAGTTTCCCTCCGGTTTAAATGATAAGTTGATTTTTAGGTAGTTCATTTTCCCTGTTAGGGGTTTCGCTTACGTTCATCCCAGTGGCATGTTTTTCCCACTAGCGTTCGACATTGTTACGTTTTCGTCTCTTTCGGTCGGCAGTGGTTTTTTGGTCGCTGGTTTGGAGTTTTTTTAGAAAGTATTTGATGTTTTTTGTCTCCCATTTTTTTGTTATTTGCCGTCCCCCTTCGGTTTTCCCCGTTCCCTTTTTTCATCAAACTTATTGTGAACATCTTCCTTTTTGACAGCCCTTACGGTAGCGCGTCTGACTCCAGATCCCTAGGCCACGTGTTCGCATCACATCTTAGCCGGTTCTTTTTTCTTCTAGTAATTACTATATTTATCCACGATTTAATTAAATTAATCATATTAAAAACAATTAAATAATGATTTAAACAATTAAATAATGATTTAAACAATTAAATAAGCATTTAAACAATTACATAATGATTTACACAATTAAATAATGACTTAAACAATCACATAATGATTTACACAATTAAATAAGGATTTAAACAATTAAATAAGGATTTAAACAATTAAATAAAGATTTAAACAATTAAATAGTGATTCAAATGCTTAAATAATGACTTAAACGAATAAATATTGACTTAAACAATTAAATATTGACTTAAACAATTAAATATTGACTTAAACAATTAAATATTGACTTAAACAATTAAATATTGACTTAAACAATTAAATATTGACTTAAACAATTAAATATTGACTTAAACAATTAAATATTGACTTAAACAATTAAATATTGACTTAAACAATTAAATATTGACTTAAACAATTAAATATTGACTTAAACAATTAAATATTGACTTAAACAATTAAATATTGACTTAAACAATTAAATATTGACTTAAACAATTAAATATTGAATTAAACAATTAAATATTGAATTAAACAATTTAATATGGACTTAAACAATTTAATATTGACTTAAACAATTTGATATTGACTTAAACAATTGGATATTGACTTAAACAATTTGATATTGACTTAAACAATTTGATATTGACTTAAACAATTTGATATTGACTTAAACAATTTGATATTGACTTAAACAATTTGATATTGACTTAAACAATTTGATATTGACTTAAACAATTTAATATTGACTTAAACAATTTAATATTGACTTAAACAATTTAATATTGACTTAAATAATTTAATATTGACCTAAACAATTAAATAATGACTTAAACTAGTACGATACAAATTAAAAATCGCCAACTGAGAGATTTTGACCCCAGCTATAATTATCGTTTACGAAATAGTAATAGGAAGTTACATAGACGATATTAGTGTAGGGAGCTGTTGGCTTGCGTGGCATGAAGGGCTTGCAACTACCCTCTTTCGCTATTTAAAAGTCGCTAGATGACTTGGGCCTAGGGTGGTGCCTTGGGTATTGGCTTAGCTGATTACTATATTAAAATGAAAGTAACTTTTCTTTCGAACCCCACCTCAAAAATAAGTTTTTGAAATTTTAAATAAAATATGCAAATACATTTTTAAAAAGCTTTAGTACATCAAACACTATAAAACAAACACTTATTTCGCATATTTACGGATAAATTTAAAGTTTGCCAATTTAGGTGTTCATAAAGGGAAAAGTAAAATATGATAATAAGTTAACTGAACTCAGTCAGTGTTGTGCTGCCGGGATATAAAATAGTGGAATAGTGTCATTTTGCTTTTTGGAATCAACCATTTTCTCTTAATAGGGAAGCAAGAGGGTCTTTTGGGAAATTTTACGAGTGGCTTCAGAAATGGTTTAGGTGGATCAAGCACTTGTGAAACACGCTCTGATACTTGCGCAACTTACTGGGCGAAACTCGAGGCGGGTTTTGATTAATATACTTACTTTTAGAAAAAGTTTAATGATCATGGACCTTGGTCATGCGCGTAGGAACGTTTTTAACTAAGAAGGGTACAGTTTTAATTTGGAATTTCGCACCCCAATTAAATTATTTAAAAAATAAGCTTTTTGGGCCCTTTCCAATTAAGAGGTTTTCATTGTACCATAGCCAACTAAAGATAAACAGTTCACGATATGAAAAAATTTAAGAGGGCAACTTAGCGTTTTTACGAACACCCATAAATGGCGACCATATGGGGTTTGAATTTGAATTTTAAAAGTATGGTAGTTTCAATGTCTATATTATTATATTTCTATTTTTTTAACATTTTTTAACATTATTATTAATTTAATATTATCAGGAAACTATAGAGGTATACACTTGGAATGTCTAAGGTTCCATTGGGACGGTGATACGAAAGCGCGTCGAGAAAAAGGCGGGGCTTAACTACGTCAAGTGTAACACGACATTTCAAATTCATTGGCTCGAGGTTTGACGCTAAAAGAATGCGTCGTCATGGTAACAAATAGGGGATCTTCCCGCGCAAAAAAGGTTTATAAAACAATGGATTTAAAAACCTCGATTTGTTATCGTACTTAATATTTTGAAGTAATTATAATTTTCTTTGCGAAAGAAGTGCGGTGATAATAAATTTGAGGTATTTGTATGGTTATAAAAGAGATAATCAGGTAAGCTAATAATATAATAACCATGACCAGGCTTAATGACGAGTTTTCGTCGAATGAGGGTAGCGAGGCGCGAGAGTTTTTCTCGTGAGTTTTCCCGCTTTAAGACACGCCCATTTCTACGAGCTTCATCACGGCCGTAAAAATCTTCCTTAGACATTCCAAGTGTGTACCTTTATAGTTTCCTGATATTATTTACTATTATTATTATCGTGTCAAAAAGCATGTTTAAAAATTAGTAAGAATATGTTATTTGGAAATTTTATTTAATATAACTTTATTTTGTTTAAAGACTCAGGTACTTTCTTGACAATGGTTTCTTGTTCATTTATATCATTTGCGTAATTATCAAGGATGGTTCTTACATAGTTTGTTATCATTATCTTATACAGGTTTTCATACTCTGACATTTGAAAGCTATCGTTATATAGGGCAATAAAAAGGATTCCAAAATATTTAGGGTGTTTTGTCATGGTAGACATTTTAAAACTGCCATTACAAAATCTGTTACAATAGGCGCTTAAATAAAACATCTTCCCAGAAATTGGCAAGAAGTAATATTTCCGACAGCCAGGACTCGTAAGTTATTATTTATATAGTGCTTATTGAAATATTAGAAAGCTGGAAACTTTCTCGAACGTAACATCGGTTTTTTGCTAAGCCTTAACATGCCAAAAACGTTACCTGGTTAAAAGGAAACACTTGTTGCATACCGTACTGCAAAAGTAATATGTTTAGTTCTAAATGAATGAGTTTTCATCTTTTTCCAAAAGATAATTTTATACGAAATGAATTAACTCTGCTTTCATGAGCAGCTTTAAAATTGCCCGGTATTATAAAAATATTACATATAATTTTAATTATTTATACCATAAGAGGATGATAATAATAACAATATCATATTCTTATACTTAGTTTTAGTAACATTATATATTTTACCTTTGAATATATTATCGAAAATGAACATTAGTATGTTCCTTATACACGTGAGCCGACGCGTTTCTTATCTGATGCAAAATTCTCATGAGGGCAAAAACGCGGCTCCAAATCCATTTGGCTTAAATATGACTTTTTGGCTAGCCATTCTAACCGTTTAACCGACCGACCGGAAATAGCTCCTTCCCAGATGAATTTGGAGAGGGGAGTAGAAACCGAGTATCTTTTATTGAAGCGTCCATTACTAACACATTTATATTTCAATACTACTCGGTCCAAAAAGTTATCGGATAATTTTTTTGGTTGGTAAAACAAGTCGAGGCAAAAAAACAAGTGAAGTTCTCTTCGGCAACTCTGCCAATAAATCCAGCAATCATAGCGAACTGCAGTTTTTCTCACTGTAATTGGGCATGAATCTAAAAAAGGGTAATTATTATTTAGTTATAACAAAAGCTCAGCAACAACAAACTATAGTGATAAAATTGACCTATTACATCAACTTTTTCAATTCGATTGAGTATCATCATTACATTGTCAGGAATTTTTCGGATACATTCTTCCTTTGAGCATTTCCATTTTTCAATTTTCAGGAGATCCTGAATTTCTTTTAAAATTATACTTGAATGGATTATGAGCTGATAATTTTTATCTGCATTGCCATATTTAGACGGCTTGATCAATCCAATTTTCAGATGGCATTTACACAACTCCTTACATCTATGGTATTAATATAGCCTTCCATTTGTCTCACATGGCTAAATAAAATCTTAATGACATCACTAGATGCTATTCTTGTTAAAACATAAAAAAAAACAGAATTTAGAAGAAATTTGACAAACAACACGGTTGATTGTGTAGTTAGGCAAACAGCTTCGTATGTTTCTTCACTGAATATGAATGTTTTGTGGGTGCCATTTTCTTGGATCATTTTTTTAAAATGGATAAATTCTAGCCCAAGCCAATCTAACCGCTCATCATTGATTTCAGAAAGCGATAACGTATTTTCGTTTCTTGTAAAAATTCCTTGCTTCGGGCTACATATATCATTCATTTCGTACCACTTTCATCAGCATCACAAATTCTAAGCCGTGTGATTGTTTTCAATGCCTTGGTAACTTCCGGAGAAAACAGTCTCGCAGCTCTGCCAACATTCATTTTTTCTACATTATTTGGGTACAAATATTTTCGGCTTAGGAATCGGACTATTTTCACTACATTTCCCTTCTGAAGCTCATAAAGTCGTTTCAAAAACTTTGACAAGATGGTCAGCCCAATGAAAGAAAAATCACGATCCAAACACTGATTTCTTAAATTTTTCATTATATGTATTGGGTCAAACGACAAAAGCAGCGTTGTGTTGTTATCTTCAGGGTGAGGTACTTCTGGTTTTAGTTGCCCTTGCCCAAACATTTTGAAACACGCTACATTAGTTTTTGCATTGTCAGTGACTAGTCGTACAACCTTAAATCCAGTCGTTTCAACTTCTTTGATTACATCTAAAGTAAGCTTATGGAGTAATTCTCCGGTTAACTTACCCGTAAAGATGTATGCAACTGGAATTCTATAATCTGATGACAAGCCATGGAAAAGAAAACACAATAAATGTGTTGCGACGCAATCGGTTACCCCAAGTTCCATAGCAGTGGTATCGTTATCTCCAAAAATTAGTCAAGTCGTCGATTGTAGGTATATTTTGAATGAATTGACATTTTATGGTCATTTTCCAATCTCCTGAAGTCTGCATTCAATCTTTCCTTTACTAGGGTAGTAATTCCTGTCTCGCCAGTACTAGCCCCTAAGTATCGCTTCCAAGGTTTTTGGGTGAGGTGAATGTAAGAAAGCCAAATCTCTTGCATATCGATACGAAGATGGAGATTTTTTATTCCATATGCAGCATATTTTAATTGTAGACTTTTGAAACTTTACTTTCTTTTTTCCGAATGACATAATTTGTTAAAAAATAAACTTGGCTTTAATATTTCCATTTCCTCTGACAGTTGTTATTTCAGCAACTTGCTTATTGAAAAATTTCTTCTTAGTGGCCTTGTGTTTTTTAAGTTTTGAAGTTAACGTTAATATTTTCTCTTTCATTTTTGCAATTTTTTCTTGAGTTTCGATATGATACACGTTTGTTTACGGTTATATGTGCAGCGATCCTTTGAGCTTCGGTAACGCAATACTGAAGGTTAGTGCTCGGAATTACGAACAAGATGAATATAGATAAACCGTATAAATTTCGATAATTTGTTTATTGGATAAGAATCCATGAATAAAGTGCACCTACCTTTAACTTTGGATTATCAAACAAATGAATAACGGATAAACGCTTTATCCATTGTCGAAACAGATAGTATCCAATTTATCCGTTTAGATGAGAGCTCATAACATTTTAGGAATGGATAAAATGACGACGGGGGGGTTATCCACAGATACGTATTTACGTATAAAGAACGTGGCGTATAAATAATTTTTTTAACCAAAAACAATTCCAAACTGCAAAATAACTTATCTATCAGATAAGTCTATTTTATAATTTATTCATATTTTTTATCTATTGAACATACAGTTTTGTACCTTTTTTAAGTTACTATCTATTAAATTATGTTTACTTCATTGTTATTTATGGATATTGCAAGATTGTCCACGGATAAAGAACAAAGGTCTCCCATTCTTACATTTTTCGATTCAAGTTGCCAGTTGCAAAATGTTCCCGCCAGATTTGGCTAATTTAAAAGTATGACGCGAAAAATAAAATGTAGGTCCTTGGATAAGAGACAGAATTTTGGGGTATGGGGAATTGTAACTTTTGAAATTTAATTGCTCTTAAACTTTTTCAATAAGTTAATTTCGAGAGTCATTGGGTGAGTTTCGTTTCTCATGTGAAGCGAAGATTTACTACCCCGACGTAAACACGTAGTCTGGTCCGTGACCCGTCGTCTCACCCGCACTCGTCTATGGTTAATGGCATAAGTTAATGATACCTCTAAGTAGACAAATGGCTATGCTGCCTATGGCGGATATGCTTGTCCAAATCGACCTATGTCTCTCCGTACTGCGTATCAAAGTAGCCTTAACATGCACTTGGAACTTCCGAAACTGACGTTTCTTTAATCCCGTTTGGTGCAAGGCTAGCTTGAACTTCCCCAAAAGAGATAAATTTCGGTATTCCCTTAGAAAATTCGTTCCCCCCACAGAGGCAAAAGAACGTTTTTTTTTGCAATTGGTTTATTTATCTCAGCCCAATATAGTTTCATTCTCGACCGCACAGCGGCGCTGGGTCCGAGATATTTTTCAAATCTTTCATTTTCGCGGGAATCGGAGAGACAACATTTGACATCACATTTTCTGGACAAAGATTCCACCTTGAAAAGGCTTATTTGTCTACTTAGAGGTATCATTAACTTATGCTAATGGTTGAGGACGGAACGGAACACGTTTTGACGGAGGGGAAATGAGTCTTAAAAATGACTTCTTAAGGGTAGGATTCCGAAGCGGGCTCGGGGAGGGCCGGGTCGGGTATAAAAAAACCGATTCAATTGGGGGCCCGACTTGTCTCTATACCGTAGCTACGCCACTACATGTAGGCAATCGTGAAGTCAGGTTTTTTAAGTGATTAAATCATTGTACAATTCTTTCCCTCGCCACTTGTCGTTGACCACTATCAAGTAAATACTTACTTCTGTTGATTTAGGATCATTGAAGTGTTCCAGATGCTTCTTTCGAATGTGATATTTGAAATTCCCAGTGCTAAAGCCCGATTTTGCTCCCTCGCTATATGATATGACGTGCTTTGCTTAGTTAAAAAAGGTTTTTAGTTTTTCTCAATATATTACCACTTAGGAAAGTCTTATCAAAAGTTAATTATATTTATCACTCTTCTTATTGAAGAAATTAATTTACACCGCTCGACTCTCGTCTCGAGGCAGTTTTCAATGGGCCTAAGCCCACACGTGACCACCAACACTTTGGAAACATACACCGTGACACTTCACAGTTTAAAACGTTTTGCCTGTATTCTTTGGGGTTTATTCGTGAGCCGTGGGCTTTGAGCGAGAATGCCATTTTAAGTATAATAAGAATAATAAAGTTACTGCGTAGCTGCTACTATAGACACTGCTATAAAATACTAATTATGTGATTATTTACTTTTGTGTATATAGAAGCAAAAGGTTTGGACGGATTTTACACGAGTCAGGGAGGCTCAAAAAGGTTTATCTGGCAAATCTAACCTAGTTCTTTAGCTATAATTGGTTAATTTTAGATTCAAATCCCACTCATTTCACGGTTTTTTACAAACCATTGTCAATAGTGAATGAACTATATATCTTTGATTATATGAAAAGATCAGTTAGAACTGGCTATATTTCGAAACACAATCTTAACGTGGGCTACCTCAGCTAAACTTTGAAAATTGACTTTACGAGTGTTGCTTTAGAAAATATCAAGCCAATAAGACTGAGCATAAGCAGAAATTTTAAAACCAGAGAAGAAATGCATTTTAAGTTCGCAAGTCTTACTTGAAGTAGAGCTATGCTCTATTTGTGAAGTGTTTGGTCTGTTTAGCAAGGAATTTATGTCGGTTGATGCCCAATTTTCCTTTAATTCAAAAGGTACGCGAGACAGCCAGTGCCCAAGTTATGGCACCAAAAACTGTTTGACCTTTTTCTCAACGAACAAAGTTGCATTTTAGGAATTTTTAACGCAAAAATGGCGCCATTCAAGCTATTTTTCCCGGACGACAGAAACATTCGCTACGCCACTGGATTGAGGCATCAGCTTCTATTTAATAACTAAAAATATTTTAAGCAAGGTTAATACAATATTTCCCCACCGTAATGTCTAAGGTCATTTTACAGCTTTGCGCCCGATATAAGTGGCCCGAAATAGAGCCCAAGCCGTAGTCGGGATCCCATCCATTCCCTTGGCATGCCAGTCTGAGTTTGTAGGGTTCCGGCCCGCATTGAAAACAGCCCGTGGGCCTAGTACCGTACACCGGAACCTGTCCATTTATGTTTGTAAGGAACCTGTCCGCACCCACTGTTTTGGTAAAAATTGAAGACCTAAGCCGATACCTGCGCACGTACTATCAACCCGCACTAACTAATATTCCGAAACTCATTTCGGGAAACCATGAATAACTAGCGAGGGGGGACCCGAGCGTATATGTTGTGAGTACAAAACGTCAGCGTTTAAAAATATATTATTTCGCACAGGAACAGTGACACCGTTTCCAAACACTTTCGTCGGCTGATTGTTAAAATGCAAGTTCTGGCGGTGAAGATAAAAAATAGCGAAAGTGAAACTAGGCACGTTTCCTTTTGTGGCGTTTAAAACAAATAAAATTTTTGAAGGAAGGGCTCAAAAAGAGGTTCTATTTCAGTGGCGTAGCACTGATTAGATTTGCCCGTGGCAAATATTTATTTTGGGCCCATATACGTAGGCGCCTGGCAACGACCCCAATATCGCCCCAAGCTTACCCACCTCGCCGGCCGAGACCATCATCAATTCCGTTGCCGGATCGCCGACGTCTTCCGTCAACTCGGATCTTCTACCCGTTTTCCCTGCGTGTCAACCCCGTGTCTCACGCCACCGCCTCCAACTTTCGCCGGAATTCGACGGTTGGGACTCTAGGACCCGCCATAAGCCGCCGCCAAACACTGACACGGCTCACCACAGCATGGCTACCACCGCCGAGATTACCGCGGCCGTTACGCCCGCTCTCAACGCTTTGACTCTGCAACGTAACATACCGAAGTTCGACCCCGATATTCAAGACGTAAACGATTTCGTCGCTCTTTTTGAGCAAAAGACCACCGGCAAATCTGACGCTGATCACGTCACCTTACTACCTTCAGTGTTCCAAGGAAAATCCCTGCAATGGTATTCAACGCAACTCCGTATTACGGCAATCACTCCGCGGACTACCTGGCAAGAATGGAAGGCCGCACTCCTAAGTGAATTTGGCCGCTCTTCTCAGGCCATCTTCAACGACCTACTCGCCCATCGTCAACTTCCTGGAACCGACCCAGTCAAGTATTACCGCGACACCATGACGCTTTGCTCTTTGGCGAATCCCACTATGGCCGACCCGGAAAAAATTAATTTTCTCATCAGAGGTCTCCTCCCTGAGTTCCGGGACAAATTGGTCCTTATGTGCCCAACTACACCCCAGGATTTCCTTGACAAACTGCGTCTGATCAACTCTGTCCCCTCGTCAATGCCGACAGCATCCGGAGTCAACAATGGAAAAATTCTGGAATTACTACACGCTGCAAAATCTACCAGCCCGACTACGACAACGGTCGCACCGGCTATCTATCATACCACCACAGGCGGAGAATATGATTCTCTTCGCCGTGAACTTAACGAAATGCGCCAGGAAGTAAACTATCTTCGGTCATCTTCTCGCCACCGGGAGCCAAGCCCGTCTACCATGTCTTGCTATACTTGTCCACTACGCCTCCTATTGCCAGGAATCGTTTCGTCAACGTAATGATCGCTACGAATCACGTAACCGGGGGGTATCCCCGCATCGTACCGGCTTCTACCGCGACAAAAATCGAAGCCGTCCGACGTTCCAGTCATCCGGAACTTCTGGCTTCAGAAATCGCAGTCCCTCGCCGTATTCTTCGAACACCTCTGATTGGCGCCGTGGGCGCAGTCCGTCACCTCCCTCTACTGACCGGAGTCAACAAAACCAGGGAAACGAGGAACAACGGTGGTAAAAGGAGGTACCTTGCCGTCAGATTCTGCGTATCCTCTCCTCCTCAGTCCATCCCACAAACTAGTCACTTTACCCGCCAACATAGACAACACCAAACTAGAAGTCATTATCGACTTGGGGAGTTCCAAAAATATCATTGACAGCACTATCGCCACGACACTCAAGCTACCAATCCAGTCAGCCGATTCTATCCGCTTACGAGTGGCGGATGGTTCGCTTATCCCTCCGCTGGGACTCACCACTATGAGCGTTCAACTTGGGCGCACTACCTATCAAGTCGAAGCTCTCGTCATCAATAACTTTGAATACGCGCTTTTACTGGGACTTGAATTCTGCAACGACAAGTTGAAATCAGTTTTAAATCTCGTTCCGTGAGGATTTCTTCTCTCTTCCCGACACTCTCTTCGACCACTCCCATCTTGTGCGGAACAGCGCCGATACCACCATACCAGCGGCATACCAAACATCTGGACCACTCATGGTTGAACCTCTCCAGTCAGCTTATCCGAGATTTGGACTACTCATCTGCAAAACACTTGCCACATTTCGCAACGGTCACACTCACGTTCGAGTCGCCAACCCACACCAGAGACCAATCATCATACCCCGGGGAGCCAAACTGGCTCGAGCGCACGAGATCATTGAGACGTATTACCTGAACACGGATGCTCCGCTTTAGGAATCCAGTATCCCAGCCAATTTGGACATAGGCACACAACTTACGTCTGCCCAGTGGGATAGCCTACACGATCTTTTTACCCAGCACTTGGAGGTATTTTCACGTTACGAAGGTGATCTGGGCCAAACGTCACTCATAAAACATCAAATCAACACAGGCGATGCCGCACCAGTACGCTCTCATCCCTACCGGAAATCATTGAAAGAACGCGAGGTCCTCCAGTATATGGTACCAGACATTGAAAGCGTACATTTTTCGCCACGGTCATCTTAGCATTGTTGACATTTGTCATAATCATTAACTCATAACCACCTTAGCTGCCCTGGGGTCATGAATTTTTCTTTTCCTTTGATAATTTAGGAAATATCATGTATAGAATAAACGTTACCAATTATGATAGTATTTCCCAGATAAAGCGTTCTAATCTGACGTAGAAATCTATGCGTAAAATATTACAACAAGTTTTAAAGACGACGTATATATTATTATGATATGTGGTTCAAGAGGCGTAAGGGCTTAGTGGCAGCCACTGGTTTAAGGGATTTCCCCTCGAGTTCTTCGGTTTCCCCTTTCCATAAAAACTTGTAAAGGTTAACGGTAATAGGTAGTGTAGGTAGCTGTTGGCTCGCGTGGTATGAAGGGCTTGCCACCACCCTCCTACGCATTGTTATCCAGCCACATGAATTAATGGCTTTAAAAGGCGCTCGAGGACTTGGACCTAAGGTGGTGCCTAGCTGATTATTATTATTGTTTAAACACGTGCCTTATTGCATTTTGATTGTATTTAGTTTTTAGGGTTGCATTAATTGCCATATCCCACCACTAGGGTTTTCGCTATTAGGACTTACTGGCAGCCATCTTTTTTCCACACGTACCTGATTGTGACGAATATTTTTTATTGCATTTATCGGAATAACATTAACATAATTAACAACATTTTCCTCGTTGAAATATTAAATTCACATTATAAAACATTTCATATTTATTTCCACAAGTACGAATATTTTTAAATGTCCCTATAGTTGTTAGTATAACGAATGTATTAATTTCGGTAATATTTTTGTCCTTGTAAATTTTAATTACAAAGTACAACATTTTTAACAATTACACTTTCTGTTTAAGTTATAATTAGAGTTAACAAATATCTTAAATCACAATATAATTTTAGTTTATCTCCCGTATTTTTAATGAGTATATGTATATTGTATAACATCCTATATAAATTTTGGGAAAAGTAATATTACATATCTCAAATCTAGGGCTCGAAAACTTGGATAATTCCAAATGGTGCTCGTTTATTAATATTGATGGATTAATAAATAAGCTGAGAAAAGTGAAATTAGTTTAATTATTTTAAAAGTTCCATAATATCTTATTATTTTTATGAGTGCATTTTTTGACTAAATTGAATGGTTCGTGAAGCGTAAATTTTCCCCTATTCAATGGGTTTTATTGTATAATTTTAATTCACCACACGTAATGTATGTAATTTATTAATTACATCCTTTTATTATTATCTACATACTTTTCTTTATAAATAATGTGTAATTATTTACAATTGTTAGTTCACCACTGGTAATTGATTAGATTGTCTTTTAATGTAAATAATAATAACATCCTATCTGCGTGGTTGAAATATTTTGGAAAATTATAAAATTAATCTTATATACCTTAAGACCTTTCAAGGGCTCCCAAAAGATAATTGGATAATTCGAAATGAGGCCGCTGTGGTAGACAATCGTGTATGGGGAGAGTTGATATGGGTGAAACAATAAAAAGAAAAGTGAAATTCGTCTTTATTATTTTAGAAGTTCCATAATATCTCATTACTTTTTATGTACCTCAATAGAGCGTTCTATAAAATCGGCCCAAAACCGGCCAAACTTTTTATACAGACTATAGAGCTAATTCAGCAGGACTAACAATATTTTTTATTCTTTGGCTTAAGAGAATTCGGCTTATGTCCTCTCTTTATATGCATATTTTAGAGACGTACCATTTAGGAGTTGTAGGAGGGACCCTAGGTGTTGAAGTATGTTTGGGGTTAAGACAATTTTCATGATCTAAGTTTCTTTTTAAACCCGTGGATTTGGGACTAGTATTTAGCTTATTTGCCATCATACATTTATTACAAAAATAATTTAAAATAAGAAAAACGGCGCGGAAAGCCGGAAATTAGTGAAGCCTAGCTAGCAACTACGCTACTCCTAAAAATCGACTGCTTTCAATTTCTTACGGGTTTGCCAGATAAATATTTTTATCTCACACGAAAAACCGGCCAAACCTTCACCTCCTCCGAACTCAAAAGGGGGAAAGCACACCACACCGATTTTATAGAACGTTCTATTATTATTTCCAGAAGGTAAAGTCTGTGGGTGTATTTTTTGACTAGATTGAATGGTTCGTTATTACGCATAAATTTTCCTCTTATTCAATGGGTTTTATTGTCTCTTGGCTATTGTGTATTGTATGCTTATTAGAACAAAATTGGCTACAAAATCAATCTACAAACATTAAATTTCATTACAAAATGTAAAGTGGTAAATAATCCGTCTATGATAAATATTCTTATTTTCCATTTTATCCTATACGACATTACACAAGTTTCTTTCCTTTATATAAAAAGACTTTGGTTATTGTCAATAATAGATATCGGTAAAAATATTTAACATAGATACGTTTTTTCTTGAATGGTTAAACAATGTTGTTCGATGTGTATAATAATATCATTTTTGACAAGTTCGTCAATCGAATCGCTGGTATTTAATAGCGTCAGGATTTATTGCATAATTATTATTACTGACCGCTGTTTTAGGGATATTTTTTTAAAAAGAGTCGTTTTTACCAGAGAGTAAATGGAGTCTCATACGTTTAGCGTGTTGCCGAAAGATAAGTATCATAACTATGACACTTGCTATTGTTAGAATTTTCGTATGAACGGAACAAATACAAAGAGCTATTATTATCTGTTTAGAGATTACCATTACTTTGTTACCGTTGTTTTGAGGCACGATAGGTTTTGCACTCGAGTAAACAATGTATTCTCCATTTATGTCTTCGACGTCTACTGACTTGATATGCGACTTCGTTTTTTTTCTAAGTGCCAGGTGTTTTAGAAACATTTGGCATAATTTACCACTAGTTTATTGTTTTAATAAGGTAGGGTTTTTAAGTGGCCCCTAAAATATTGTCCGTCTCTGTAAATAAAACTGTAGCTTTGGCCGCCTGTTTGCCGCCTCTCCCTCGTCTGTTTGCCGCCTCTACCCCGCCTGTTTGCGAACTCTAATTATGATCTCTACCAATTTAAACAATGATATTTTGCTTAAGGTAAACGATTTTTAGAAACAAATTGGCATTCTATCAACATAAAATAGAAAAAAAAAACCGTTATACCTGCTAGTCCATGCAGTCCTATTTATATGGAAAAAAAATTGTGATAAAATTCACATTAAAGTTGAAATGAAATGTAGTAAACAAAACGCAATGCATATCTTTCGACTTAGATTTTTTATTCAAATGGAAAATATAAGATTTATTAAATAAATTCGTGTATTTAATGTGTATATGAGGCACGAACATGTATATCCAAATATTTATAATTTTAATAAAGGAACTTTAAAGTCATAGCGTTAAGTGACAGTTAAAAAAATGCAATGTGATAATAAAATATGTAGTTCCCATTTTTCAAATCAGAGCTATCGTCGAAAAACTCAGTTCTCTTAAAAGTTTTACAGGTAGTTCAAATCGCAGTTATCACCCCTCGTCAAATGTGTGTTTTACCTAAGATTTCATAACTTCTTCAATGTCAAATAGGTTTACGATATTACGGCAATGGGCGAACAGCTTCTGCATTTAATAGAAATTTAAAAGTTAATTTAACCGAATTCACACTTAACAATTTAATTTAGCTAGTCACTACATTGTAAACAAAAGCTTGGACCTTATTGGTATATTTTATTGCTTTAAACTGGCTTCACTGCTAGTCAATATGACTTTGTAAACAAAAGGAAACCAAGGCCTTATTTATATTCTATTCCAATCCTCCACTTATAAGAAGATTATCTTAAATTAAAATGAAATGTCAATGAAAAAGCTTACCTTAGAAGATTATCTTGATACTGTATGCAGATAATTTAAATGTTTTACATAAAATTGTTAAATATTTCATATAAAATATTTAGAAACCGTTACGGAAAGTGTAAATCAACCGAAAGCGGGAGAACAATTTATCTCTAATAGTTACGAAACGGGTCAAAGATGGTGCTCCGATAGTAGATTTAGAAATTTAGTCGTTTTAAAGTCGGCAAATGAACTATTATTTGAAGTCAGCTTTGCGTCGGCATACCGACTCCAAAAAGTCCTACGTGCGTTTGCTACATATTTTCGTCGCTAAAACGTTAATGACTTTTTAAGTCGGTTTTTGTCTTCGACTTAAAACCGACTTTTCGACTACAACCCGACTCTAATACGATCGGCTGTGCCACAGGGGATATAGGGATATGATGTTACTCGCAAAATTCAAAGCTAAATTCCTTTAAATATTTGTGGCTGCAAAGTACGTATTTTTTAACAAATAATAATGCTTTTAAATCCGGCCAAACAAACTCTGGCGTTTTAGAGTCGGCTGTGAGCCGCGGAGTCCATATAGTGTCGGCGTCGTTTTTAAGTCCATATTTGCGATGGCACGTTTATGTGCATTAGCATCGCCATCAATTCTGGTCATTTGCTGAAAGTAGAAAACTTTTTGGCTTTATTAATTTTTTTTACCGAGGCGAACGGTCACGACGTTTGACGGCTCCTAATAAAGTGGTCGGATAGGTCTTAAATTTAAAATTTAACTATGTCGAAATGTACTAAATGTAGTAACCTGTTCTCTTATACCAAAGAGATAATACAATGTACAATTTGTACTGAGTATTACCATCCATTATGTGGTGGAATAAAAACAGACGAAGCTTTCAAGAAAATGGGGTCACTTGGAAATGCGACCAGTGCAAAGCTAAAGAAAAAGAGCCAACTGAGAAGGAAATACTTAGTCAGGAAGAGGATACGGAATCTATATTAAGTGAAACGAGTGAGTTAACTCAACTAATACAATATGTTAAAATTATGAGTGCTAAACTTGATAAATTAACGGACATTGAAAAAACCGTTACAAAAATCCCGGAAATCGAAAAGAAAATACAAAAGATAGACGATATAGAGCAAGCTGTATCATTTTGTTCAGCAAAGAAGACGATTTTTCAAAACAGCTAAGTGCAATGTCAAATAAATTAGATAAGCTTAAAAAAGAAAATGAACAACTACAGATTGATAATAAAAATCTAGCCTTAAAAGTTAATGAACAAGTGATTACGATAAATGAAATTAAACAAGAAAACCTACAACATAACCTTGAGATTGTAGGCATTGATTTTACCAAAAATGAAGATCTACTACTTATTTTAAGTGAAATTGCAAAAAAGTAGGCTTAACATTTGACCCAAATGACATCATTATGGTATATAGAGTAAACAGAAATGTAAATCCATCCCAAACTATCAGAATTGTATATGTATCGAAGAAAATACGTGACTTATGGCTTAAAGGTATTAAAACTACAAAAACTCTAATGGCTAACGATTTAAATAAAACTTTCAAAAATGTTAAAATATTGGCAAATGAACATTTAACCCCCTTAAATAAAAAAATACTGTATGAAACTAAACAGGCGGCTAAAGCATTAAATTTCAAATATATTTGGGTTCATGATGGAAAAATTTCAGTGAGAAAAATAGATAACGCCCCACCGATAAGAATTCGTACCCTAGAAGAAATAAAATTAATTAAATAACCTTATTAGTTATACTACATAGTAATTTTTTTGTTATGATAAAAACTATTAATAATATGGATATTTTTTCATCAACATTTAATATCAATAATAGTACCCTAGAGGAGATAAGATTAAAAAGCTCTGAAACTTTTTTAATATTACATTTGAACATTCGTAGCTTGAATAAAATTTTTGATGAGTTAATAATTTTTTTAGAAAATTTACAATTTGATTTAGACATTATTATACTAACCGAAACATTTAATATTGTTAACATAAATCAATTTTTATTAGAAGGATACCAGGTATTACAAACTCAAACCTATTTAAATAGAAACGCTTGTATTATATAATAAAATATTATCTTCTTTGAAGCTACCTCGTTGACCCTGGACCTAACCTTACCAAATAACCAATTGTATAGATTAATTACTATTTATCGTTCCCCAAGTAATAATGTTACTCACTTTATTAATGACCTAAGCGAAAAATTACCAGCTATAATTAGAAATTATAATTCAATCTGGATCGGCGATTTGAACATAGACTTATTATCAGAAGATATTACGAATAAAGATTATCTAACTTTTATGAACGAAAATGGTTTTATAAGGTGTATAAATATCCCAATAAGAGTTACAATAAATACAAGTACTTGTATTGACCATCTTTTTATAAAAAAAGAGACAATAAGGAAATTAAAATTAATATATGTGATTCGAACTTGACTGACAATTACCCTATTATTGCTGGTATCTCTGCCTTTGGCATGTACAATATAGAGATACCGAAGAATCAAGAAATTTCATTCCTAGACTGTAATTTACTATTCACAAATATAAAAAATGGAAATTGGGCAGGAGTTTTTCAAGAAAATAATTTAAACACCGCTATAGATAATTTCATAGTTACATTTAAAAATCATATCGAATCATCTTCCAAAATTTATAAAAGGAATATATCTCATAAGTCTATTAAATTGAAACCATGGATAACAAAGGGACTAATCACAGCTATACGCAACAGAGATACTATGGCTGAAAAACTTTAAAAAGAACCATTCAATGTTGATTTAAAAAATAAATTTAGTGTACATCGGAATAAAATAAATTCCACTCATTAAAACAGTGAAATATAATTATTTTAAAAATAAAATTAAAGATAGTAAAAATGATCCGAAACTCATTTGGCAGACAATAAATATGGCCACAACAAGCAGAAACGAAAAAAAATTCTATTGATAGTATAAAGAATGGTGATAGATTAATTTCGACTAAAGAAAACCCTAAAGAGGTTGCAAATATATTTAATAAATATTTTTCTTCAGTCGGCCCTACTCTTGCTAAGAAAATTTTAGATAAGAGTTATAATAATAACGCGCAAATGAACGAAAACTCTATAATTGAAAATATACCTAGTATTTTTAAGATGCCTTGTATTCACAGTGATGTTAAATCTATTATAAATACTCAAAAAAATACAAATTCTAATGGTTTAGATGATATAAGTATAAAGAGCTTAAAAATATGTCAAAAAGTGTTTGCAGATCCGATTTCTTACCTTATTAATTTACCAATCACAACTGGAATATTTCCGGATTGCCTTCAAAAAGCGATAATTATTCCCATCCATAAGACTGGTAAAAAAGACATGCTTGAAAATTACAGACCAATCTCGTTAATTAGTAATATCGCTAAAATTTTCGAAAAGTTCATAAAAAAGCAATTAACTACATTTCTTGAGACTCAAAATATTTTATCTAAAAATCAGTTTGGTTTTCGTAAAGGCTTAAGCACATGTGATGCATTATTAGAAGTGGTTAAAGACTTATATAATTTAGTAGATAATAATAAAAAAATAATCGGTATGTGTTTAGACCTCAAAAAAGCATTTGACACGGTGTCTCATATAATCTTGATAAAGAAATTATAAAAAATTGGTATAAGACGTCTCGTGTTAAATTGGTTTAAAAGTTACTTAGATAAACGTTCTACCATAGTTAAAATAAATAAGACTTATAGTGACCCATGCACATTGACCTTTGGTATTCCTCAGGGAACCATATTAGGTCCAATTTTATTCTTAATTTATGTTAATGAATTATGCAATCTCAATATTGAAGGACGCCTTGTGTCATTTGCGGATGATACACTTATTTTATGTTGCGCGGAAACTTGGGATGAAGTCTTTAGTTTGTCTCAGAGGGCAATTAACAAAATTCATACTGCCTTCAATAATCGATTATTGACCCTTAATGCAGACAAAACCAAATTTATTTGCTTCTCAAGCAGGATTTTTGAGAATCAGAATAACTATAAAATTAAAATACACGATCATTTAGAGGATGAAATTATTTGTAATGTTTACTGTATGGAAATTGAGAGAGTAGAATCAATTAAATATCTTGGTATTACTGTAGATAGTAAACTAAAATGGAAGTATCATATTGATACAATGTTAAAAAAATTACGTTCATGTATCTATAAATTCTTTTTGATTCGCAACTTTCTCCCTTTGCATTGGCTTAGAATTGTTTATTTCGCGTTAGTTCAATCTATTCTTGATTACGGTATTATCGCCTGAGGAGGAACAAGATTTATATAGAACCATTGGAAATTATCCAGAGGAAAATAATAAGACTTTTCTTAAAGTTTAAATATTGTGAACATCGGGTTAATTTCAGTAGCGTAGCCAGGATTTTGTTTCGGGGGGGGGGGGGGGCACACCATTGAAAAAAAAAGGAAAAAAATAAAAATATTTGTACGTACGACCATACGTTTCGGGGGAGCATGTGTCCCCTGTGCCCCCCCCTGGCTACGCCACTGGTTATTTTATATCATAACATGAACGTATTTTCAGTTAAACAGTTATATGCTAAACGTATTCTACTGTAAACCTATATAAATAGGGATAAATTAATTATTGTAAATCCTTGTACAACTCGAGCCATGACTAACAAAAATGTCATGGTTTCTAGAATGTATAAAGATATTGTACAAAGACACTTTAATTACTTAGGTCCTCTATTATATAATAATTTGAATAAGTACATTAAAAACTCTATGAATATATATATAATATATATATATATATAAGAAACAAATATTCCACGTGATTTCAGATTATGGATATCTAAATTTGTGTAACATTTTCTCCCTTATTTTTGTTATATTTTTTCTTTGTTTTATTGGTGATGTCATAAATTGTACCCATTAATATTCCCCTCAAACGTAGTAAGTGAGAGTCCCCTGCCACGCACATACCAATGGGCTTATGTGGCATATAGGGGCGATGCAATATTTTTCTTGATTTTCTTGTATTTAAACTCTCTTTATCAATAAATTATTTAAAAAAATAAATAAATAAAAATAAAACAAGCGCCCCGATTTCTATTTGTCATTGCTTAGAAAATTAAATGATACAGAATCAAATTATGTTAAATAATGGTCTCTCAATGTTGTCAGGTGAAGTAAGGTTATGCAATCGTGTTAAGCTGTAGAGTCGGTAATTCGTGTCCGTTTAGAGTGTCCAATGTACAGGTCAAGTATTGTCAAGTTAGGTTATGCAATCGTTTCATGGTTATTTTCATTTAAAATCACTCGGGAGCTTTCGGACCGAGGTCCTTCTTCAGCCGCGTCTTACAATTGATTAGTTACAATTTTCAATAATATTTACATTTTTTTAAAATTAATAATAAACAACGATTAAAAAACAACAATGAAAAAACAACAATATCAAGTAATGAATACAACCAACGAACCCCTTTAGACCATAATGCTTTCATTATCTAATCTCAAAATCTCCCCACCCTTTTACGTCTATTACACCCTTGTCTAAATTCAAATGTCCTATTTTTTTGATATACACAGCTTCTTTAAAAACTCTCTTATTCCAATTTGGTTCTTGAATTAAAACTTTGGCCGAGTCCCAATTAATTTCATGTTTTCCATTTCTTAGTATATGGTCCGCTAGGCCGTTTTTTTTTATCTAACTTTTTAACCATCATTTGGTGCTCCCCCCTTCTAATTTTAAGTGTCCTTTTTGATTGCCCAATATATGATTTTTTACAACTACATTTTATTTTGTAAATTATTCCGGTCTTCTTTAATTCTTCTACTTTAGGTTTATTTTTTACTACGTGAGTTTTTAATGTGTTTGCAGTTTTATGTACCAAATTAATGTTATATTTTTTAACTGTCTACTCATTTTCTCACTAATGCCTTCTATATACGGTAAAGCAATTACATTTTCAATCTTTTGCTTCTGAGACTCATTTCTAACCAAGTTCGTTTCGAAAATTGTGTCTATCAAATATTTTGGATACCCACTATTTATAAATTGGTCTCTAATATTATTTTGGTCTTTGATGGGTGTATCTGATATTAATTCTATTTTGTTTTTAAATGATTTTAAGACTCCTAGTTTAACTTTAAACGGATGTGACGAATCAAAATTCAAAAAAGTTTTTTATGCAATCGTGTTAAGCTGTAGAGTCGGTAATTCGTGTCCGGTTAGAGTGTCCAATGTACGGGTCAAGTATTGTCAAGTAAGGTTATGCAATCGTGTTAAGCTGTAGAGTCTTTAATTCGTGTCCGGTTAGAGTGTCCAATGTACGGGTCAAGTATTGTCAAGTTAGGTTATGCAATCGTGTTAGGCTGTAGAGTCAGTAATATTCCAAAATGTTGCAACTTTAGGGATTTGCGGGAATCGTATTGCGTACACAAGGGTCGCTATCTGATAAAGCCTGTTTTGATCGTTGCTCCAGACGGATATATACTTGAGGTTCAAGGACCTTATTTTTCGGATTCGAAGAATAACGATGCAAGTTTACTTTGCAATGAGTTCAATAAAGACTTATCAGAAATAAGAGATTGGATTGAAGAGGACGATATCTTCATTGTAGACAGAGGGTACCGAGACGCAATTCCTTTCCTTGGAGAATTAGGAATTACCATTAAAATGCAATCCCAGAAAACGATGGACCGCAGATAGTGAATTAAACGGGAAGGTCAAATAGGAAAGGAAGATGGAACGAATGAAGTTCGATAATTAATCGATTTACTCCTGCACGGTATACGACAAGAGCAGGGTTTACAATCCCGGAAATTCCGTGCTACATAATCAACTGAATCACTCGCAATATCTTCCGCTGAATCGCCTTCCGCAAATCAGAAGCACTTCATCGTTGTTTCCATAAATAATAATATTATTATATACGTTTTAAATAATAATACTATTATTTACATTATAAATATTAGGCCAGACGGTATTTAATTTAATATAGATGCGACTAGAATTACTTAACTGTTACGTCCGGAATAGAAAGAGTAGTAAATCCAAATAGAAAGAGAATCTCGTTAAAAATCAATATTGGATACCACAAGCGTTATGAAACCTGTAGGGATAAATATCGGTGTAATAAGACCAACTGGATGCACATTTGAAGAAATCCCGTACATTTTACAAGAAATCAGATTTATAATCTGAAATCTTCAAAATCCGACATGGATTTCAATTATTTTAAATTCCAAATAATTCTTCCTCAATCACAAAATCCTGGAATTCAACAAGATACCAAGAATTCCGAAATGAGTTCAAGATATCCAGTCAAAAATTAAGGAATTGAAGCATTTGAAAATCCGAAAAAAAATTACGTAATCCAAGAGATATCTAGAAAAATTTAAACCGACATTTGATCGGACATGGGACTAGAAAAGCGCGTTAATAACTAAAATTGACACGATTAAACAATTTAAAATGGAACGCGAAAAGATATAAAACCATTTATTTTTCACGAGACATCTTCAAAACTGATTTTGGTTCCAAACTGTACTTTATCCATTTACACTATTGTTTAGTTATAATATAGGACGCTAAGTGCTTATTTAAAAATGTCTTTTACTCAATCTACTCTATTAACCCTTTTGCCATATTATCCTCAAACGCTAATCCATTTACCATATTATTCAACTCCGCAATCCCTTTACCGTGTCATCCGTCCACGCGTGCTCTTTTTATTGTTTTCTTAATACCCTCAATTAATCCCTTTAGCCTATTCTCCGTTCTCGTGCGCGGATTTATTCCTCTCATTCTCTAACTAATAAGAAGTTCAAAATCTGGCGGTGCATACTTCTGATCAACTCTTAATGATCTTTTGATATTAGACAATCAGTTAGTCACTTTATCGCTAATAAAAAGCCGATTAATTTTTGAAAACAACTAGGGTCAAGGAAGCATAAAGGTCTCACATTTGCGCTGATTTCCATGTTTTTAGGCTGATTTTTGAAAGCTCATAACTCTGAAACAAAGCTATTTAGGACCAGGGCTCACTTGTCATTTTAAACTCGTAGGGACCCTTAAAATATAATTGAAAAGTTTCGGTACTCTTATCCGTAACACTGTATAGATGCGTTGCTGTGCAATTTTGCATTTCAAATTTAAGTTGGCGACGACATAAAGACTTAATGGTCACGTGAGTATTTGCATCAAATAGTGCTTTTCCCATGATCTGTGACGTAAATAATTTCATGACGGCCTTTTAAGGGAGGGGGGCTTATTAACGACATCAGTTTACAGTGGCAGCGAAAGGAAAATATTTAGTTAGTACAAAATTAAAACGGTGGTTCAGCTTCCATTGATTCTGTTCTTCGTGTGTCCTTTCCTGGAATATTTCATCATGGAAATAGAATTTTATCAACACGTTGACTTTTTATACGCTGTAGAGTACAACAAATAAATAAAAAAATGTCAAATATTTAGGTGAATTTCACACGAATTATTTCATAGATAGTGATTATGATCCTCTACATATGTTGATATCATGTTTTAACAAGAAATGCGTTCAATTTCTTTGGAAGCTGGTATATGTGAAAAATATAACCAACATTGTTCTATATGTACGCTATAGGGAAAACTCCATGATATTGTTAATATTTACTATTCAATGAAATATTGTTAATTTAACTGGGCAGGTTTCCCAGACTATTGCTCAAGTGGAGTCTTCCCAGCAATAGGAGTCGGTCGGTGCTGATTGGTTGATAATGTAGATGGTCGTATTGACAGCTTCGGCCCAGAGATTCGGCGGCAGATCAATTCTGAAATGGAGCATGGCTCTTACGGATTCCATGATCATCCGGTTTTCTCTTTCAGCGACGCCATTCTGCTCCGGAGTGTACGGCATTGACGTTTGATGAGTTAGACCAGCCTCTTGAGTAGTAATACGGCGGAATTCGTCGTTGACATATTCGGTCCCGTTATCAGTGATCAATTCTCGGACGGTATGGTCGTAATTCTTGCAGAACGCGAGAAACTCGTTGAGATAGTGGACCACTTCTGATTTCTTCGACAGGAGATACGTCATTCGTAAACTGGAATACTCGTCTTTGAAGAGGAGGTAATAGTGCTTTCCACCCAGCGATGGCGTCGGTGATGGCCCCCAGAGATCGGAATGTACTTTTTCTCCAGGTCGCGTGGCCCTATCAGTACGGGTACCGAAACTGTGACGAGTCATCTTCCCATAAACGCAGCCCTCGCATAGCGTGTCCGTTCTCAGATCGGTGACCTCGTATCCGAGCTTTTTCAGCGTAGCAGCAACATGGCGTTTGTCTTGGTGACCCAAGCGTTCATGCCATACTTGGAGATCAGCTTTCTTGTCATTCTTTGGATCGGCGGCCAGGTAGACTCGAGTTGTAGCCCGTTCAAAAATCGTGTATAGAATATCTATAGAAATAAATAGAGGTTTATAGAAAGGCTATGGGACACCATAGGAATATCTTTATCTATACAATTTCCGAAGAAAATACCACTTACTTTTTTTTGGGAAATGTTTATGGTTTTAAAAACTTCAAATGTCTATAGATATTCCCAAAGTACTCTATAGGTTTTCGAGCTATCCCATCAAGCCCTTACAAAAATATGTCTATTGAAAACCCGAGTTTTATCTCTATAGTTTTCCTTGGTTTTTAATACTTTTCCTAGGTTATTTTAATGGTTTATCTTTGGCTTTTTAGTAGATTTTATTTCGATACTTGAGTTAATTTCTGAACCTTTTATTAAAGTTATTTATATAGATTTACCAAATGTTTTGAAAAAACTTCACTGGTAATTTTAGTCAATTTCTATAGAATTTATTGTGTTTTTTGTTGTTAAAACACCAGTTTTTCACTGGTATATAGTGGAATTTCCGTAGAATTGGCCGTTTTTTTAAACAACAATTATTCATTTGTAAATTTAGTGGAATTTCTACACGATTTACCAATTGTTTTTTTTAGAAAACAGCATAAGTAACCGGGTAGCCTATTTACATGTATCACAACAAACGGAAGAAACGATAATTAATAGCAAAGACCTGGGACTTATTATGTTGCAGACAGTGTGATGCTTTTCAAGAAAATACCCTCAACTTTACGTAATTAAGCAGCTTGTCGTGTATCAGAAATAAGGTGCATTTAATTGACTATGCACAGTGTTATAGCGTATAAATAGTCTTTGAATACAAGTTTTCGGTCTCTACCGAAAGATATAATATCTAAGTCTCAAGGTCTCCGTCGGAAGATTGGGTCACTTGGGTCTCCAAATCACCGCCGGAAGAGCTACTCTCCAGGTCTTTGCCGAAAGATCTTATCTCCGGGTATTCAGATCTCCGTCGGAAGGTCTGGCCACTAGGTCTACGTCGGTAGGTCTCGTCTCCTGGTCTCCCATGGAATTTCTGTTCTGCAGGTCTCTGCCGGAAAATCTGGTCGCCAGGAAGATCATCTTCTGACGGTTTCTGATATATAATTTCCACTTTGTTTTGGTAACAAGTCTCCGGTCTTTCGTCTTAACTGAAAGTCTTGGTTTCCGGTTTTTCAAAGTGAAATTTAATTTAATATTTGAAACCGTTTCGATTACTAATAGACTTTGGATCTTCTTGAAATGTGGATGCCACGGTTCGCCACATCTGTCGTAATTTTTGATTTATTTTGCATTTTACCGTTTGCATAAATTGAATCATTTGTTATGAATATTTATATCTCGAACTCAACGTTAGCTTCTCGGCCTTTTGGTTAAGACCAAAGTGTAGTATCAGTGTTCTAAATACTCTTAATTAGGTTCGCTTGGATGTTATTTGTTGTGGCATCTACCCCAAGTCTGAGCTCCTCTGCAAGCTGCTAAGAGTTTTCGTAAAAGGATATTAAAATATTCAAAGAATTCTCTAACACACTCCAATTATCCAATTTAATTATTTAAATAAAGCTATAAGAACTCTAATAAAGTTATACTATAGATATTCTATACAGTTTTTCTTTAAAAACAACCAATAAAAATTTTTAGTGTTCTACGATATTGTTAAGAACATCTTTCGATGGGTTATAATGTTTTCTGAAATGACATTCGGTAAATTCTATAGATTTTCTACTATAATTAACAGTAAAAAATTGGTGTTTTCTAAAACACAAATCAGCCCATTCTATAGAAATGCCACTATTTAAAATTGAAAATTTTCTATTTACAAACAAAAAACATTCGGTAAATTCTATAGAAATTTAACTATATTTACCAGTGCAAAAGTGTTTGTTTCCTATTGAAACCAAGGAAAAGCTACGGAGATAAAACGTGGGTTTTCTATAGACATATTTTTGTACGGGAGGCTGGTCTACCGTGATTACAAGCGGTAAAGAGATTCGACTTTCCCAGGGAGCCATAGTTGACGCTTGCCACAGGTAGTTGATGATGCTAGAATCTCCAGCTTCTGATTACGCTTCATGGCAGCCTGTAGTGAGAAGACAATACATGCAAAGTCGCCAATATGCCAGACGTCATGGATAATTTCGCAGTGAACGGTATGGCCAACTTTGTAACGTATTCTGATGTCCCCTTCTCCGTCTGCATCTGCTGTCATGTTTGCCTTGTTTCCAACTTGCAGCGTAGCTAGAGATACGAATCGGTAATTTACCCTGGTAATTTACGCGGCAAATTACCCTGGTAACAGTAATTTACAATTTTCTCAGGTAAATTACGAAAATGGTAATTACCCTGGTATTTTTGCATCGTTTAATAATGTAATTTCACTCCAGCAAACACTTTTTTTTTTAGAAGCTCGTTATGACCCATTGTGACGGGTGGGACAATACAGTCCGCTCGTCCATTTGATTAATCAGGTGCGAGATATGAGTTACGGCCACGCCAACGGGGGGATACTTGGGGATAGGGTTGGGACACCCGTGGCGGAAGTATGACAACCACCCGTTGGGGGATTAGTGGTCGTCCTCACACGGCCTTCCACAAACTCTGCCTCCCGGACGCCTGGGATTACAGGAGTGAGCCACTACTCCCGGCCAGCAAACACCTAGATTCGTTTTGGTTGCGAATTTCCTAGAAGTCGAAGGCCGTGTTAGAATAGTTTGATACGTTTAATAGGAAGAATACTTATGTCTAGCCCTGTTTAAGAAAAATCACATTCATGATTCATCTGTCGTCTGCTAAAATGTTAGTTTTATTCTCACGGCCAACTTTGATCTCTCGCGCTACAGCAGCCATCTCATTCTTTGACGTTTCTGTGTTAACCTATGAGCAAAAGATGTGTACGACGTGAACGCCCCTAGCGGATTATTATTTTTAGAATAGTTTTTACATTGAAGTCAATATAAAAACCGAGCGTGGCGCTGAAATCCTACACATTAAAGTACAGTTCATAGGGGGAAAATCCTTGCTCGCGGAATTTAGACGAATGTGTGGGCCGCTGTAGCGGGAACACCGCATGATCAAAGTTGGCCGTGGTTATTCTGAGCATCTGCGTTGGTTTAGCGTTACTTCGAAGTAGTCTAGCGAAAGAATATAGCATTCTTTCTATAATTTCATATCATTTAAATAAGTAAATAAAGTTTTATTTGGTAAAATTGTTAAAAAAAAGAAAGTAGACCTAGTTATTCAGAAATATTTTGAGCAACAAACGGTTTCTTCTTTGTATTTCTTGTTTTAATTGTAAAAAAAACCTTTAAAAAAAAAGAAAATTACGGTAATTTACCGCAACACTTATTTATTAAATTACCGTAATTTAAGAACTCTAAGCGTAGCTGGGCTATCGAAGGGTTGGAAGTTGATAAACTTGGTCGCATCATTCGTAACATGCTGTGTTGCTCCCGTGTCAAAGTACCAGCGGCTTTCTATGGATGACACAACCATCAAACCATTTGCTGCGAAGTAACAGTCACTACTATTGACCTCTGTGGTGTTACAGCTGCCTCTGGCAGATTTCCTGAGCTTCTTGCAATCTTTTGACAAATGACCTGGCTGATTATAGTTGTAGCATCTCGGCCGTTGCTTCCGAGGATTTCGGTTCGTTGCCCGTCCGCAGTTATCGTTGCCTTCTCGACGAGCTATTAGCCCGGATAAGCGTTGTCGTCTCGGGTTGCGCGACCAATTAGAAGGCGCTCAAGCTCAGCGACAGTTTGCTTTTCGTCCGGCAGTGTGTCCCACAGCATACTGAACTCTTGGTATTCATCATGTGGCAAGGACTCGAACATGCAAGCAATCCTCCTCTCTTTTAGCGGTGGTCAGAATGTCAGCCCACAGTGAACGCAATTGGGCGATGTGTGTTGCCATATCAACGTCAGATGACTTTGTGGCTCGCATTAACTGAGCGAGAAGCTTCCGGAGCCGGTTCGATGCCTTCTGTTCGAAAATCTCGAGAAGCTTATCCCACATCTCTTAGGGCATCTCGCAATCGGCAATCATGTTCTGGACTTTTCGGGATAACGCTGACCAAATGACCGTACGGGTTATGCTGACCGCTACTTGATTTTTCTTAAAGGCAGCCGGAAACGCACTTCTGTCGACGTGGATCTGATCGGTTCTGTCCAATCGCCTGTGATAATACCGTAGACATTTCGGATTATCAGGACATCGCTGACTTGTCTTTTCCAACTACGCCAGTTCTCGCGACCAGACAGTCTGTCTATGTCTTGGCGCAGGAGACTGTCCATCGTCAGGATTCGGTGGACCAGGCAGCAGGAACCAGTTGAGAAGCGACCGTCAGTGGATCATCGGCATCAGAGTGGCGCAGTGGGAGCGTGCTGGGCCCATAACCTGTTGAAGTTTTTAACAGCAACACTGAGCAGAGCGCAGATACTGAATTAAATACAGTGACCCCAGTTAAAAGTAATGAACGGTTTATATACAACTTGGTTAAAATATATATACATTACAATTAATGAAACGATGGTAGTACAATAGAAAACTGACTAGTAAGAGCAGACTAGTACTGTTGAATGGCGATAACAGCTATACGTGAGCTTGTTTTATATAGGGGTAGTCTTATCTCTTAAAAGATAACGGAAAGTTAAGACTTTGTTACGAAAAATATCTTCATTGTTTTTTTTTCTTCAACACAAACATTTGCAAATATTGTATCGCCTAACTTGGCGCACTTTTATGTTCAGCTCTTTAAGTCGGCTATTTCTCTAACAAACTGTTGATACTGAAATGCACCTACATGTACTTCATTGTATGGGTCTTCAGGTTTAGATAAATAGCGTTCAGTTATATTGAGTTCCAATTTCGTAATATACTATTACACGTCGCTCGCTGACTTGTGCCTAAGGTTGTGCCTTGGATATAAGCCTAGTTGATTATTTATTAGTTATTAACCTAGTAACAATAGGCGAAATTAGGTAATATTGATCTTTAAAAAAATTTCAATTGGTTGCTGGTAGGTCACCGATAAATAGGCAGAGCTTGAAATGAAAATGCTTTATAACATCAAGAAGTATACCTATACTCCTTGATAACATTCTAAGCGCTTGTCAGAGTGACACCCACATCAAAAACGAGCCTTTACACATTATTTTTGAAAGAAGAAGGTTATCACTTCTACACAAGTTATCGCTCAGTTATAGTTAAATGATGTCTGGTAGGATGGTTTTCCTTCGCTGTACGCTGTTGCTCAACTTGCTCTTCTTTCTTCAACTACAAGTACTCGGTTATGTCTGGAGTTTAACGGACACTGTGTCAAATTTGGCCCGTTTCGGTGGTGCGACTGCTGGAGTTCTGATCCACGATGTGTTAAACCTAAATCCCTCTTTGAAGACCAATTTCTTCGACCCTGATTTAAAGAAGAATATCGTAAGTTTCAGCCAGTTAAAAATAGTAAAGAAACATGTAAACTAAGATATATCAGTAATTTAAGACTGAAGATATTCGCAATATTAAGGCAGCAGATATCTGTAATTTCAGACAAATGTTGTAAGCGAGATTAAGCTCATCACAATTCAACGTGTACGAAGAACGTGAAAACTGTGCCTTATTTCTTGAGATTTTGTTTTTGCATGACATTTCTTATAAAACGAATCTTCATTAGTAATAATACAGGTAATAATAAGCTAGGCTAATACCCAAGGCACCAACTAAGGCCCAAGTCATCTAACGATTTTTAATGCCTAAAACAGGTGGCCGGGTTACAGTTTCACATTGTGGTTGCGGTTCCCTTACTTCTTCGTTTTATATTTTTACTGAGAGTCATTTATATAATAACCAAACATTATTGGTGGACTTTAAACTATTGCGTGAACACGCGCCATAAGCCGTGCCGCCGCAGACGCGTTATAATTTGGTTTTAAGTTGCATATTTTTTCACGAAAGGAACACTTATCGTTTTGATATGATATGAATTTCAGGTAACTCCACACACAATCATGTAACTTAATTTTAGATTTATGCAAAAACAAAAAATCAAAAAGATTCAGCTTTTTTTATCCCCACATAGAGAGGGGGAAGATAGTATTATTTTAGATGATGTTGTTGCTGGTGGTGTTGACACCCCGAAGCGCCAACTCAAGTAGATCCCTCTTCCGCCTCAACGGAACACGATAAAACTTTAAAAAGAGTAGAAAAAAATCTAAAAATCGTCCGCCAACACGCACTAGGACTTGTGTTTAACGTAATTAGCACTACTCTCCCCTAGTGGCTAAAATGTCAAACTGATCCAACGTAAACATGGAAATTCATACTTCCTGGAGCATGTTGCAAGGAAATAACATTCGCTGCCACAGGGAGATTTATATACAAGTTATAATATATACTTTTGATAATAACAATAAAATTGCTCTTGTTACTTTAGAGTGAACTAATTTCCGGTCTTGGCTACCCAGTGCAAGAATACAAAGTGACCACGGGTGACGGATACATTCTGGGAGTGTATCGAATTCCTCATGGTATTAATAATACTGATGACGGTAATAAACCCGCAGTACTCTTAATGCACGGACTAGCGTCAGCATCTTGGGATTACGTCATGAACTACTTCGCCTATCAGAATTTAGGTATATTTACGCTAACGGAATTTTTGGAATAAGTATTGTATCCTCCTGCTGACCCTGTTATGAACCTGTCAATTTCAAAAGTGAGTGGGTGAAAATTCCTTCCCTCAATCTTGAGAAGACTCACGCCACCTGTTCCGTTGTCCTATTTCCCGTTTTCCCAAGACTAAGGCCTGGTTGTTTATCTTCAGGAGGAAGCTTTTGGCTGGCGCCCATAAATCTGACATGCTTTCCCTAAAAATCCGAATGATTTTTGTTATAGCACGGTAAAGCCATCTAGGTTAATTAAGGAAAGATTTTATTTATTTTAAATAAATTTTTATTGAAATTTTTTTTTCGAAGTTGGAAAAATAAATAAATTTGATTTATTTCATAATTAATTGACCCCACTATTGTTTTATTAATTTTCGCGAACTTCGGTTGATCTAATGGCGTAGTTTAATTGCGTTGAGATCCAACCTCTTAGAAGTTGAATAGCCCTGGTTGAGGAAAACCGACGGAGCAGACGACGGGACGACGCGAGGGAAGTCTTCTCCACCCACTGACTTTCGGAATCGATCTATAACGAAGGTAGTATCATACATAGATTCCTGCTATAAGTCAAATAATTTAATTATTTTAAAACTCATAAAATATTTCTGCCCTCTACTGGTAACTCGTACAAGCAGGTAATACAACCTCTAATATGTTTTTTTTTCCGGAAGACAGCAACATTTTCAGGGTTTACCTTTGAAAGAAAACACTAAGCAGCTTTCGGCTGGGGCACATTTTAGACACTAGGGGGCTCTGTGCGAAATAACACTGATAATGTTTGTTTATTGTAAAAACATATTTCAGTATGTTACTTAAACTATGTAAGTTGCTAGTTGCGCGTCTACTCCCATACTTTGGGACATTGAATATGTTGTGACCATCCACTGGCATCATGATCGAGTTTTCCGCGTCATGAGTGAAGAGGGGAGGGAGGGGGGGAGGGATTTACAGCGTGCGCTTCAACCACGTCGTAAGACGTCAGTTCTAAGAATCCAATGATTTTTTGACGGAAAGTAGCGTATTTTTCCAGCATGAGGGTAATTGGGAGGAAGATAGTTACAAATACCAACAGTTGTTTTATTTTGAAATAATTTCTCCCGCAGCCACTATCCTAGCTGATGAAGGCTACGACGTCTTCTTGGGAAATTATAGAGGAAATGTTTTCTCAAAAGAACACGTCACGCTGAAAGCGGACGACCCAAAATTTTGGAAATTTAGGTATACAAAATACTTAGGTTGTTAGTGATAAAATATTAGTTTGTGTCTCTTTTTAGCTGGGACCAAATGGCTTTGATTGATTTACCCGCTATGATTGATTTTGTCTTGGTCACTACTGATCAAGAGCAATTGTACTACGCCGCACATTCTATGGGAACAACGACTCTGTTTGCACTCCTTTCAACAACAACGCCAATCAATTACAATGACAAAGTACGTTTATGTACGTTGCCACAACTAAGAGGTCGTTCACAAATTATGTAACTAGATAGGAGAAGGTGATTGCTAAATAGAAAGAATTGAGCTTTTAGGATAAAGTTGGCTTATTTCAGAAACTAGCCTTTATAAGAACCACCCTACGGTAGGGGTAATATTGGGGTTAGGGCTAGTTCTTGCATTGTATTGGGAACGGCACTCCTGGATCGGCGCTTGGGAAACTGCGCTTCAAGGTTATAACGCATTTGGGAGCTGCCCTCTTGAATCGGCGCTTGGGAAACTGCGCTTGAAGGGTACACCCCATTTGGGCACTGCCCACTTGAATCGGCTCTAGAGAAACCAATTTGCGAACAATAAAAATATTGAGTTAAAGTGTTGCCTTGTTGCCTATGTTTGAAAAACATACTGAACAAGTCACATTTAATTTTCTTGTCGTCTGATATTTTTTTATTGTTCATACAGATTAAATTTGCCGCCTGTATGTCTCCTGTGGCTAAACTTAATTATGCCACTGCTGCCAGTATTAATCTGTACCAATTTAGGAACCTAATCACGGTAAATTTTAAGTTATATCATAAGTTAAATATTTTTTTAAGTCCGACAATACCTTTTCTCCCTACGTTAGTTTTTATTGATTGTCTGTTTCACCAATTACAGAATAAAAATTAACCTTTCTCAGGACTGACAACTGTCCATTAGTCGTTTCTAAATTTCAGAAATTGACGGCCGAAAAGATAAAATTGGCTATTAAAAACACTCGTTTAGTTTTGAACGTGATCTCGATAATCTTAGGGAGAATAAGAGTATGTTGAAACGTGTTTTAGCCGTGCTTGCAAGCCCCTCACGCTCATAAAGTAAGATCCTCCTCCTTAAACAAATCAAAGCCAACCTGTTTCTCTTGAGTTAAAAAATTTAGGTCTTCCGACGCGATTTAAAAACACGTCGTGAACTTTTCCTTCCTCCTCTCTTGCCAGTGATAAACTATACCATAATAAATGGGTATTACGTTAATTTTCAACTTATCTCACAAATTAGTCAAACGTTATTTTGAATTTTGGGCAGGCTCTGACTGACTTAATTGGCACCAAAGGCTACTGCCCACCCTATGGGGATCTGGTCAACTTTCTGAGCAACGTAGTCTGTGGAAACGGGCTTACCGCTGCGTTTTGTCGAACCTTGGGAGAAATCCAGTTGGGCGTAGACTCAAATCACTTCAATCGGGTAAGACACGCTATTTTTCATTTACAAGCAGGCTGGAGGATATTAAACGACGGTTACACGACCGACTCAAAATCGTTTCAATCATGGGGTTTAATTATAGCCGTTTAAAACGACCTCGATGCTAGTGAATCCACAGTAGTTCACACGAACTTTAGAAACTAACTGGTTTTCTAGTATTTATGCTACAACAGGGTTAACGACGAGCGCAATGTCCTAAGTGATTTTGGTCCTAGCTTTGATATCATCCAATCACGTTTTAGTTTTCATGTAGAAAATTCTTTATTCGTCTGAACTAACCACCGATCCTTTTCCGGGTACCGTGAAACTCTTTTCAAAATTCTAAAAGTACTGTCGTTTGTCATTCATTTTGAGTTAAGCTGTGAAATAGGTTGACGGTGAAAACTACATTTAATGTTTGGTTTTCTTACCAAATCTTGAATAGAAATCAACCAAGGTCTTTAAAGTTTTAAAAGACTAAATTATTTAAATACTTAATACAATTATATCAACTTCACCTCATTTAAATGTTGTCAGCTAAATTTTATTTTCTTTTTAATTTTGGTAATAGTGTGCATCTCTTCTAAGGCTGTTTTTGCCAGTTTTGGCTGGTTGAAAATTAGTTAAATAATTGGGTTTAAACTGTCGCGTGACCATGGCGGTTAAGAAATTAAGGAACGTGCTTTAGAAGTTTGACAGATATAACGTCGGGAGAACCTATACATTTAATTCTTTAGGCGTGATTTGAGCTAAGCCAGGTTATATGACGAAGAGAAAAACTCGGGAATTGTTTAAACACCGAATTAATCTTACATGTACCCTGTTTTACCGCATATGTCTTTCCTTGTATACTCGTACCGATTTTTAATTATACAATTAATATCGAGAAGCTGATCACCGGTCGTAATCAGTGTGCACTCTGGGTGAATTTATTCCAGTTGAGTGTACTCAGTTATATTCACCGTTATCATTTTGAAGTCGTTACAATCGCTCTGTATTCTCCGAGAAACATTCCGTAAACATTTATATATGGCTCTGTAAACGTTGGACTCATACTCGTTCGGTACTTTACTTTCCGTAATAGCTTCGTAATTGACGTTATCTCATCATAATTCAAACTTATCACTTTCCTTTTCATTGTCATAACTGTAATAACTCAAGTACTCAGTACGGAAGAAAAATTTCAGACAAGGTCTAACCTAGAGTTCTGTAATTTTCATCGTATATTTATTGGGAAGAGAACTCTTTGATTTGCAATTTCTAGAAAAATTTGTAAAGATTTCGGAGCTTCCAAAACAATTATGTGAATTCCGATAAGCGTCAGGAAAAACGTTTCAATGAGAAAGTCGTCCATTGTCTTAAGCCTATAAATAAATATTTGCTCTAGAGAAAAAGGTCAATTTTCACTTATACCTTACGTCAAAAAATCAGTTAATACTACCTAAAATAGCTTTTGCGGAGCCATTTCTAAATCAAATTAAAAGCGTAACACTATTCAGTGTACCAAAGAAGTATTTTCATTCAATCAAACAATTAGTCATTTAAGACCTGCTAAATTGAACAAGACATATTTTTGGTGAATTTAAATGCTTGGTCAAAAGTCAATGTTTTTGATTTAGTTAGAAAAGTCACGTCTTCTGTATTTAAAAAACATTCTGAAACTCATTCTAGTTTGGATCAACGCGCGTTTATGCTATAGCTATTTTTTAGAAAAGGCAATCGTAATGTTACCAGAGTTAACTAATTATTCAGAAAGCGTAATTCTAATAGTAGACCCAATTACCACACGGTTTTTCGTGTCTTGGAAATTTATGGTAATGTTAATCCGAGGACCGTACCCCATCAAAGTGGCAGATATCGTTCTGGCCTACTTTGCTGCTTACCCTCGAACAAGTTGTATCTCTTTTTCAAGAGATGGTCCTTCCAACCACCAGAACCACAGAACCAACACGTGTGGAGTGAAGTTAATCCTCACTGTGGATTTTCTTATCACCATCAAGACAAATTTAGGCTAAATTCTAAGCAGGTCTTTTCGTAAATCGACTTATTAGACATTTTTCTTATTCCACCTCGACTTAATGGGCAGAACTGCTTCATCTTCTTACAAAACGATGTTTTAAAAACTATCATTGCCCGATGTTCGACGACTTTGGTGCCAGACCGACTGTGCTCAAGCACATAAACATGATGTTGTGGAATATCTTAACTCGGAGTTTTTCCGGCGATGGATTGACCGAAATGGTCCGTTCCTTAGCCTGTAAAACGCCAGACTTAAGAACGCTCAACTTATTCCAGTGGTGTTCCATCTCGGATGACGTATATAGAACGCATATCATCACTGTTGACGACTTGCACCAGATAGTCATTGACGTTTGCCGTCTAGTGATTCCTAATATGATTCAGAGGTAATTTCACAATATGGTTACTTGGGTCGAGTAATATCCATTTGAACTTTGACGATGTCGTTAAAAATTTAGAGCGCTTTACTAACTCTCACTATTACAGTATTATTGTTCCTATATTAATCTCAGAGTCCTAAGTAATTCGTTGAAATTCAGTCCAAATAAAGTTAACAATAATGCACAGGCCATAATAGCAGCCTCACCCTGGCCTTTATTATCATAATTGGGGGCTCTGAATAATCTGAAAAATCAAGGGCTAAACCGGTATCACGCCTGAATGGGTTTTTCATCCTCAATTCATGGACGTATCATTCATATTTGTCGCATCACTGATAAATAAATTGACTGTTTCGTGGGGACTTTTACGGCACAGGTATAGTTAGATAGAGGAAACTATTACCGATCGAACGCCACATCAAGTAAATCGATACCACACGACGTTGACAAGAAATGGTTGTTTCGCGAGGAGCCATGTTGGTCAATACCGGGATCATTCTATCAAAGAGTATAAAAACTACGTAACCTAGAGATATAATGACGGTCGAAAGCAGTAAAGGAAGTTGTAGCAACCGGGGGGGAAGGCACTCAGTGAATTTGCACTTCAAATTTCGGTACCGCAGCGCCACTACGGCAGTATTTAGTACAATAAATAATAAAACCGGAGAAAAATGGCAGTTGCGGAGGTGCTAAATTTGGCATTTTGGATATTTAATTGTCTAATATCTGTCAATTCAAAAAAGTGACAGTAATTGGTTACTGTTTCGTGATTTTTTTAGTTAGAATTTGTGGATTCGTTGTTTCGGTGTTTATTTTCAAAAAGTGAAGTATAAGGCGTTTGTTCTCTAACGTTGCCAAGTCCTAAAGGTAACCAATTCCTTAAGGAATTTTCAAGAATGTTGAACTAAATCAAAATGATTGCCACTTAAAACTGCCGTAGTGGCGCTGCGGTACCGAAATTTGAAGTGCAAATTCACTGAGTACCTTCCCCCCCGGTTGCTACAACTTCCTTTACTGCTTTCGACCGTCATTATATCTCTAGGTTACGTAGTTTTTATACTCTTTGATTCTATTCAGCACCACCATCGCCAACATCACCATCGCAAATAACAAGATTTGCGTATTGTTGGAACTAAAATCTGTCCGTCCATCCAAAGCGGATGATTCAGCGTTTGCTAAAAATCTATGTGACACATATTAGAGGCCCTTGACTTCGCTGCTGTGGTGTTTTTCTTTTGAGATGGTCAGCTCATTTAGTCCTCGTTCATGTTAATACTTGTATAGTTCTTAATTGGAAACGGAACTCAGGTACGACATTAATTGTTACATTTTGAAGACAAAACTACTATGACGCGTGATATTGGTCCTGTTCAAATATCTGACGGACCTCCCTTTTTTTCTGGCGGAACCAGAAAATGCTTTGTTGCGGCGGTGGATATTCCTTGACTTGTTGTCGAGGATTCCTCGTGTCTAGGAGATTAAAGTCACGGTGCTTAATACTTTTCCTAGTCTGGTATATAATATAAACCCCGTTTTATCTCGGAACCAATTAATACTGCGGTAGAGCGGTGGAAATTCAAGCTACGATTCATAGCAATAGTCCCGGTTATCGCTACATTCTGTCGACACCAATAGGAAATTTTGGGTAATGGTGACTTTAATTTATCCTTGTCTTCTTTTTCATGATTCTACGAGTCTTAAAAGATTCACCTTAGATGCAGTGTTTAACTGGTCCATTAGATGAAAGATATCCCTACTCAATGAGCGTCAGGCCCGTACACAGGGGGGGGGGGGGGCGCCAGGGGATGCTCAGCGCCCCCAAATGAGTACTTGAGCATCCCCAATCCGACTGACCAAAAAAAATCGTTTGCTCAATTACCGAAAGATATTATCTAAAATATTTGTATATTAATCAAAAAGGAAAATTACTTTTACTAGAGAGCTAGTATCAGTAAATATTTGAAACCATTTTACTAAAGTTTTTGAAAATTGCTTTCGCGCGTCTCACTGCACCAGAAAAACTTTTCAATTGTAGAAATATTGAACCAGCTTATCAAAAATGTTTTGACAGATATTTTAGGGCTACAACCGGATTAGTATATTTACTAATTTCATAGGTGGGGAGATAAAAATTAGCACCCCCAAAAAGAATTTGAGCGCCCCCGAGTTTTGGCGGCTGTGTACGGGCCTGATGAGCGTAAATGGCCATAGTTTGAACCACATAATTTAATAGAACCCAGCTTCTTTGATTTCAGCAATAATGTTTTGGTAATAATACTAGCATAAACTTTTATTAGACCATTTTGAGAAGAAGGGGACCAATATGATGCATGTTCTGGCTTGTAGTCCTACAGAGCTTCGCTAAAGATTGTGTCAAACTTCGAAAACCTACTCAAAATCTCAAGAAAATTCCCTCAAATCCAAGATTTATCATATTCATCATAGCCACGTTGAGCTAACTATTGTCTAGCAGTTAAACTTTTTACTTCAATGACTCTTCGAAGCTACGAACGGTTTTCCATAATTTAATCTAAATGAACGATTGCAGTTGGTTCAACAACCGATTCCTTAAATTTTTCAGAGACTCGTTTCCAATTGGTCAATCCTTTTGATTGAATTGTTTCTTCTTGTTTCCCCGGAACGGTTTTGAAGTTTCTGCATGCTTTACAAAATGTAGCATCCTGGTGTTAACTATATTCCAACCACTTAAAGCTTTTAAACCACGAACCGATTAAAGATCTTTTTGGCTTTCCGAATTATCTGGATGTAAATTTAAATTGATCTGGTTGTCGAGGTTTGACTTACTTAACTCATTCAAGTGGCTCGATTCGTAGCTTTTTCCCGAAACACTGGACTCTTCATCTCCGCTGTCTTTTTGGTAAAAGATATATTATCGTCTTATATAATTTCACACTTATAAAGTTCTCTATAATAAACAGCCTCTTTGTTATCATTATTTTCCCAAATAATCGACGTACTTTTAGATTTTCGGAACAGGAATTTATCCATAATAACTTTGTTTCATTTTTGAAGGAAAATGTATAACGCCTTCAAATATTAAATCATAATCAGCTAGGCTAAAAACCAAGGCCCCACTTAAGGCCGGGTTTTTAAAGCTGGCTGGACTACGATAAAATGCATGTTTTCTAACAAAATTTCAGAAAAAGGAAAATACAGAACTCCGTCCAAAATAAAGTCTGTAAAATAACATTATCACAACGACTAAATTAACGAAATTCTAATCATTGAACTCAATCTTTAAGACTATTAAAACTTAAAGTTTTGTTCAAACACCATTTCGTCGTCGTGTTTCCTGCTTTCTCAAAAAAAAAAACACGAATTTGTAGTCTGTTTGTTAAGTATCTAAATTTCTATTGGATAAGGATATTCTCTTTTGTACACAAACATTTTCAGGTTTGTTTCTTAATCTAGAAAGTATTAAAATGCAAAGCAAATGGTAAAAAATACATCATAAACTATTTTATATTCTTAGTGAGCGTAGTGTTTGGGCACGATGAAGCATGTTTTGAAACGAGCGTCTGATCATATCAGGAGTGACAAATTCGAAGGCTGCAAAGATTCGGTGTAGCAAATCTTCGATATTCTCAACGGGCGTCCCGTAAACTTGTGCTTTGATGAACCCCCACAAGAACGAGTCCATCGGAGTTAGGTCCGGAGACCTCGCAGGCCATCGAACGTTATCGTTCCTTCCAACCCAACGCTGAGGGAACTCGTTAAGATGCTCCACTACACATCTAGGTACGTGGGGTGGTGCACCGTCATGTTGGTACCACATCTGTCTGTAAGCTTCCAGCGGAATATCTTCTAAAGCGTCTGCTATTTCGTTCTGCAAAAGCGCCCAGTAGCGTTGTCAATTAGAACGAGCTGGGAGGTAAAATGGGCCAATAACTCGATCCCCGAGCAAACCCGCCCAAACATTCAGTTGGAGTTGTTGTTGATGATGGTGAGGAAAACCCCAGTGAGGATTTTCGTCACACCACATGTGGGCGCTTTGATGGTTGAAAGGCCCATCTCTCCCAAAGGAACACTCGTCGGTCACCAACATTTGATTGATGAAATTTGGGTTCTCTTCAGACATGGTTATTAGCCAGTTGCAGAAATCAAATCTACTTTCCATATCTACTTCGTGAAGTGCTTGGAGTGGGGGTCACTCGATACGGATGGAAGTTATGATTGTGAAGAGTGGTCCACACGTTATTCGTCGATAACCCGAGATCGTCACTTTTACCTCCGACGCTTGCTCGAGGATACGCAACAAAATAGGCAAGAACGGTGTCTTCCATGTTGATGTCTTGACGACCTGGTCTGCGAAATCTGGGATTGCCGTTTCCGTAAGTCAAAGTCACGAACAGCTCCAAGAACCGTGTTATGGCTTAGTCTTCTATCTGGATATCGAACAGTGAACAATTCACTAACCCTTTGCGCGTTACGATTGGCTTCACCATAAAATAACTCGACCATAAAAGCACGCTGATCACGAGAAAACTTTAGTGGCACGTTGATTAGACTCAATAAACGTTAGAGAATGGTTGAAATCAAAAGTTTTCTCATTAAATACTAATTGAAAACTTGACCTTTGTGCGTAGTTGGCGTACTGATACTTTTTTAGGTCTACTGTAGGCCTAAATTGGCGTTTTGGTAAATTGCATGTACTTTTTTTTAAGGAATTTAATCTTTTAAGGTGATTTCTTTCATTTATGTAGAAAAATGCGAAGGCTATTGGCCCCTATGGACAGCTTTTTTTTTCATCTGCTCATATCTTCGTGAAACAGTGTTCGTTTCCAATGAAACCAATTTCTTTGAATATTTTCGACAGCAATCTACAACTTTCTCATCGAAACGTTTTTTCTAGCACCTACCGGTGAAAAAATATTTTTTACAAAAACCCGAAATTATTTCCGATTTTTCTGAAATTAAGGATTTAAATTCCCACACTAGAAATAATACCCTGGAAATTTCGAAAACTCTATCTCTTGCAGTTTCTTAAAACAATGCCCTGTATAACGGTATATTAGTATTCCCAGCAAACACAAATCGTCCCTGGGACGTCCCAGCATGGTCCTTAGAGCCCAGCTTGGTCCCGTCCAAAATTCGTCCTATGGGACGAATAACGGACGTCCCATTTTAGTCCTCGTAGAACCAATTTCGTGACATCCGATATTCAGCCCAATCGACGTCGCATGGATCTCCACTATTCGTCCGAAATGTTTCGTCCATTAATGCTATCTAGAGGTGCATTTATCAGTAATTAATTTTAATTTTTTTCACCTGTATTTGTATTTGAGCTGATAATGATTAATGAACCACAAAATATTAATTTTATTAAGAATATTATTATTTAAATTTACGAGTTTATTTAACGTGAATTAATGAAATTACGTGTTAAATCAAAACTACTTAATTATTTAATTATTTTTTTCTGTTCTTAATTTTTATATTTTTTTATATTATTATTTTCTTAATTTTTATTTCCATTATTTTCATTTGATGAATTATTTCTACAATCACAGCCAATTACTGCGAAAAAGCTGATCTAAGTTGGCCGAACTAAAGTCCTTTTAAAATATCTGGTAGCCCAGTTTGTAGTTTCTTTTGTACGACGCCATTACTCGATAGTTTGGAATCGGTCACCATAAAGTACATAATGCGTTCTACACAAACGTTAAAGATTATAACATAGTAATCTCTAGTATTGCTGATAATAAATCATAAGAGTAAGTATTTGATTAAAAAACTGTTTGATTTTTTTAATGATTTTAACTCGATTTTTTTAATGTGTCTTTTACAGAGGTAGGAAGAAAATATGTTTGATCAAAGTCTATTCATTTTGGACCTGTACATGTTTCAATTTAACTTTTTAAGTTTATTATTCATTACTCTCACTGAACAGTTCGCCTAAAGCTTTATTTTTTACTGTGATAATTTATATAGTTAAATTGTAATTCCAAAAGTAAGATTTGCGTTGAATTCTCCGAATGTTAGGGAAGGTTCGCTGTTTTTAAAGTTCATTTTGGACCTGTACATGTTTCAATTTAACTTTTTAAGTTAATTATTCATTACTCTCACGGAACGGTTCGCCTAAAGCTTTATTTTATACTGTGATATTTTATATAGTTAAATTGTAATACAAAAAGTAAGATTTGGATAAATATTAAAATTAAGTTTCGAGAAACAGTAATTTCTAGAGTACATTTTTCATCCGATAGTCTTAATTTTTTTAAGTAATAGTATTAAATGGCTTAGTTTTATTTTGCTTCTGATTTAAAAATAAAATTAATTTAATTTTTATTTTTACATTTGTATAAGGAAGGTTATTTAATTTTTTAATTGTTTAGTTCGAAATTTATTTTGTTATATAAAAATTAAATAACTATATAAGTTTTGTAATTTATATGATAACTGCTAATACTTGCAGAGTTCGTGATATTACAATCAAATTGTACACTTGTTGCTGGATTTTTTCCATTATCTTGTATTTTAATGTTTTGAATAAAATTTTAATATCAAGTTTGGCTTTTTAAATTATTTGTTCAGAATACGATATCCAATGAACGTCCTAGTTTCATCCCTATTGAGCCATGATTGAACCAAATTAAAGGCCTAAAGACATCTCTAGGTTTTATAGAAAGACATCCAGGGGACGACCGCCGTAATCGCCGTTGGATGTCCGAAAACTCGTCCCCGGGACGTACTACGGCTATAGACAAACCGGACATTTGGACGTCCTTTAACGTCCAACCGACGTCAACCCCGGATTTTGGGATGTCCTACGGACGAAGGCAATATCCGAGTGTGACGTCTATCGGATGTCCATAGGACGTGTTTGTGTTTGCTGGGTTACCATAAGTGTACAATATTGTTACATAAGTGTGACATTTCCTATTCTTCACATGCTAAAGTTTACTGAGAGCTATTCACAAGAGAGCCTGCATTACGGGCTTCGTCACCGTTTTGCGTCCGCTCGCTCACCGGTCACACGTAGTCTTTCACAGCGCCTCGCTAGAGAAAGATTTTCTACTTGTGATGACGTCACTCCGTTACTAGCTCTCAGTAAAATATTCCCCAAAGTGACCAACTTATGAAACAATAATAAAGACTTATGGTATTACCTAAACAAATATTATGTCATCTTGTGTGATCGTGCACACTACTACATCATAAAAAATATGGAACGTTTGAGGGAAACGATAGTTTTAGTTACACTTTAGGTTATGTAAGATTTTCGATTTCAAAGGGTTAATTCAAGATTAATAAATTTGGTTAACAATTTACAATATGTATTATCAATGTCATGTAAAATAATGAATTAATATAAAATATAGAAAAGAAAATGAACTTACAAACTTAAAAGTCAGTGTCAAATGAGTGAACACAGTAAAGAGAATACCTCTCCGTATAATACGTTTCCGTTAATCTAAAAATTGAGCACGATCGCCTAAAACTTCGACGGAATCGAACCAGCTTCTATCGACGGTTATTACTACGTTAGTAGCCGCTGGACTCAGGGAAGCATAATAATTCTAATACAGATGCATTTGTATTTATGATTTATTATTTGAATGTTCTTCTTTAATTTACTGTGTAACTTATTTTTTTTAAACTTCTATCAGATGCATTTTGCAGGGTAAATTTTCATTTTTATTTTATTAAAAATAAGACTACTTCCTAACATCGCCACTGCACCAATTAAAAAAAATTGCTTACCTAATAGAAGTAGAAAATTTGCGCCTCCAAAAATCTTTGCGCTAGTACGCAGTTGCGTACCCCATTTCGCCACCCCTGCACAAGTTTTTAAAGGGAATATAACCTCGAGTCTTTTTTAAGGGTTTTTTATGTTTTTTATGTTAACAATTTTGGCGGGAAATCACTAATTAGCGCCAAAAATATCTGAAGCCATAGGAGGGAGCGGGAAATGGTCGAAGTGTTGGTGTTCCACACCCAAAAACCTGAGATTATATACCCTTTAAGAAACTCTGCCAATGAAGTTTCTTGACTTTCTTCATTTATAATTATCCTCGATTTATCGTAAATGATGGCCGAAAATCTTTTCCTACAGACTGAAAAGCTCGTGCCGTGATAGAACAAAAGCCAGGTTATAAAACGAACTAAAAAGGGGCCCCCTGGAACTCCGCCCCCCCCGCACCGCGGGGTTGCGGGGGCCCTATTTACGCCACTGACTGCTCGAGGTTAGCTTTTTTAAATTGAGCATCGTTAGACGCGACACATTTTGATGACCACTCCACGATTTGTGCTAAAATTCAAACTCATTGGAAACTGCCTTGAGCCTAAAATGATCGTTTTATGAATATTTTTCGCATTACTATCATCTGAAAGAATTTCCTCAGCCGTATTTATCCGAACCATGTTTATTTCAGACAAGGCTTCCTGTTTATCAATATCATAGAAACGCTGGGTCGTCTTCTTACAGTATTGTGCAATTCGGTCAGGTATTCTGAATTATTTATTTTGCAATTAACATAAGTCTATAATGCTGCTTTATAGGTATAAAGAATTATTGAGACTCAGTCATCTTTCCGAGATTGGCAAAATATTTGCTACAGATCGATACTGATGGAACAATTTTATAAAATTCATGATATGGCGTAACATAAATAATAATAATAGGTGTTTATTGTTCAGGAAATACAACGTGCATACGCTTATTGGACGTTGTTTTGTGCAATAATAAAATAAAAAAACATCTATGTTAAGAAAAGCATATTAATTCGTAAAAGAACTCCTTATAAATATTAAAGCCGTGTTCACACTTGGCCTTGAGATCGATTCAAATAGATTGAAAACGGTTCGAAGGAGTTGTGTGAACGGGGTAGGTCCGATGGGCCGAAGACCAACCGATCGAAGGGGTCCAACGGATCGAAAACTCACGGCCCGAAAAAAAAGGACCAACCGACCGAAATTTAACATCGGTTTTTTATAGCAACAAAAGGGAAAAGGTTTCAACGGACCAAAAAGTTGTATATCGTTAAATAAAAATTAAAATAACTTTTTTACTGTTCAAGTTTACTGTTTTGTTTTTTACTTCTGCCCGAGATATAGCAGAGTACGCGAAAAACGTTTTAGATTAGATAAGTTCGGATTAGGTTAGGTTAGGTTAGGTAAGCGCGCGGAGCGCGCAAAGGTTAGGTTATATACGCGCGCGGAAGGCGCGTAGGCACCATTGGATACGTCCGTGGCTTATATATATATATATCTATAAAAAAAAACTTAATTCGTTGTACTAAAAAAAAAGTATAAAGGTGCAAAATTGGTCTGTAAACCGCACAATTGGGGTATTTTCGATCGATTGGAACTCAATGTTAAATCGTTTTCCAACGAATTGGATTTAAAAATATATATTTCGGTCTGTTGAAACCTTCTGCAATTAACTCATAAAAAAGGAATTTTTTAATTTTCGGTCGGTTAGTGCTTTCCTTCGATTGGATGGCCTTCGGTCCGTTGGACCCCCATTCGATCGGTTGGTCTTCGGGCCATCGGACCCAGACCGTGTGAACCACGTTACATCGTTTTAAACCGATTAAAACCGTTTTCTACCACATACGCGTGAGCGCAGCTTAAAACATTCAATCAATTTTGAAAATACTGCATTTAAATTTTAGACAAACAAAAAAATTAAAGGAACTACAATTAAATTTCAGTTCACCAGTTCTTATATTTGTCCAGACGCTCTTTAAAGCTACAGATTTCCAACTTTCCGTTAATTTTAGAGAGTAAAGAGCTCCACTCATTAACAATCCTATTGGGGGAAAACTGTTTTAGAACTGGAGTGAAAATAACGGACCTTGTGATCGCAGATCGGGTCCCTTTAACCGTTGAAAATTTAGAAATGGATTAGCAACTTAAAACCTTAGCAATATATATATATATATATATATATATATATATATATATATATATATATATATATATATATATATATATATATATATATATATATATATATATACCTCGATAAATACTTTTAAAACACATGTGAATGCCAGAGTAGCCATTGCTCTTGTATAATTTTTATTATTTAACTTCTCCTATATGTCATGTGACTGTTATTTTTCACGTTCTAGATTAAGGCGGCAGATCGATTTCAAATGTACGATTTCAGTCCAGAAAAGAATCTGGAGAAATACGAATCGGTACGTCAAAAAAACTGAGTAGCACATTGCATGGGAAACAATCCTATAGAGTCCAGCCTTTAGAGAAGCTCTTCTAATGAGTTTATTCATTCTAGAAGGCGCTAATATATACTTTTTCGCGGGAAAGGAATGAATACTTACTGATTGGATACAAAAAACGTTTAACACTATTTTAAGCGATATTGAATGTAAAAACTATAGACAAAAGTTAGAATAAGGAATAATTCAGCTTTTAGATATCATTTAAAATTTCTACGATTCAGAATATTGGCGGGATCTGGTAAGGCTTAGTATCCTTGTGAAAGGACCTTTTCCCTTGTGTAATGCCTGTCGGTTTTTTCCATCTCCAAAACTCAAAGTTTATGGTTTGTGTTCTGATTTCAGGATATACCACCGGAGTACGATGTAAGCAAAATAACGGCTCCTTTGGCCTTCTACAGCAGTAACGGAGATTCCTTGGCCGCGGAAAAAGACATTGACTTCTTGCGAGAAAACTTGAAACCTGGCGTTCTGGTGGAAGATTTCATCGTTCAAATCGACAATTATCAACACCTTGATTTCTTATACGCTGAAGACGCCTACGAATACGTCTACAAATTCGTCGTGAAACATTTCCAAGAGAATAAATAACATTTAATAGAAACTTGATTTAAAATTCCACATGATTGTAAATTTATTATACATATATAACTTAATGTATAAATCAAGGCCATAAAAAGGAAACATGTTTAATCAAATAAAAACTATTAGACTACGTTGTGATATTTATAGTCGAAATCACTCTTACCCGCGATCACTGAAAAAGAGCGGCGCTAGATAACTCTGAAGTAGTGCTTCAACGGCCTACGGTTCAGGTTAGGTTGTAATTTGTGATATCTGAAGATCTTCAGTTAGTCAGATCAGGTTCATTGTTTATATGTCCCACCCTGCAATCTGTTCTCAAAATTTATCTGATTCATTATCCCAAGTAACCGATTTAAACTTATAAGTTAACATTACACCTACTAGATTCCGTTAGCTGAACAGTTATCTAACTTATAAGATTAGGAAACATTTATGTTGTTAAAAGCAAATCAAAATAAACGGTTATAAAAAATTGAAAACGAATCTAATCGGGATAATTGTAAAATTGATAACTGTTTGGACGTCTCAAATCTAGTCACTTTCAGTCTGACGGTATCCTGATTAAACTATTTGATTTGCATTTTGATCCGTAACAAAGGATGTACCGCAGTAAGGCCAGGAGTCGCTGATGTGTGTTACGTATACGTCACATATCACATTTTTACACTGGAGCCTCACATTTATTGAATTATTTGAAGGTTCACTAGCAATTAAATACTTGTTTTTCTCATTTATATTAGAAGGAGTAGTTTTAATTTGGAATCTGTTGTAATAATTTTAAGGTTTATTAGAATAAAACAGCCAGGCTCTTGGTAACCTTATTTAGACGGTGGAGGTATATCGAATTGTTAGTCTTTGTTCCGAGATGGTGGGGAAAGGCGGAAAAGTCAATTTTTGGAGTAACGTAATTTGCCCTTTACAGTGTCGTCGTACCACCGGAGTACGATGCAAGCAAAATAACGCCTCCTTTGGCCTTCTACAGTAGCAACGGTGATTCCTTGGCCACGCCAAAAGACATTGACTTCTTGCGACAGAATTTGAAACCTGGTGTTCTGGTGGAAGATTTCATTGTTGAAATAAATAATTATCACTACTTCGGGTTTTTTTGTACTATGTAGACGCCTTCAAATTGGTCTACAAATTCATTGTGCAATGAACGTTTCAAGATAATAAATGATATGTTTTTAAAGTCTTCTTTATTATATTTTTATCCAATTATTATATTATTTTTATAATTATATTAAGGGAGAATGACTATAGAGGGGGATGGGGGGAGAACGTCATCGTTGTTTCGGAAAACGTCAGCTTTGGGGAACCAGTGAGATTGTATCAGGCGGAAGGACCTTACTCTTCGACTACGAGGGGGTTTGGGCGGAATCCAAATAGTATTTAAGATTTATTCGGCCAAAAAAGAAAATTATTCTTTTTGAAAATTACAGAACACTGTATAGTTATACTCAATTAACCGAACTGATGTTTATTAAACGCGATTCATGCTTATATACAAAAGGCTTAAGACATTTATGTATAATAAATGAAATAAACCATACCAGGTTAGATAAGCGACGTGTGTGGGTTAATTTATCGGGTAAAATTAGGTCGGCATCGCAAAAGCTTCAACACTCACCCTCGATGAAGGATTCATTATTTATCGTCTTCAGCTACTAGATGGCGTCTACACTTGTACGTCCTTCTTCTGCCATTCGTGGTACAGCGTCACAGACAAAGAAAGCTTTGTTTGAAGAAGAATAAACGGTGTATGAAAGCGGTTGCTTTAACCATGAACGACCCCTTAGAACTGGGACGGCAACTTTTTCCTCCGGAAGTGGATGAACGGGACTGAGCTTTACGGCTTCCAAGGACTTGACGGGTCCGAATTCCACGTCTCCGCGATCCGGATTTCTGCTTGCCCTGGCTTGCAACGGCAACTGCAACAGGAGCCCGGATAAACATTATGCACTTCTCACGTTTCGGGATCGCAGGACGTCATTGAGCTCGAGGACTTAGACTAGATAGCCATCTGCATTGTCCTCGTAACCAAGCGGGACCATTTATTTCACTTCTCCTTCGGGACATGGACGTAGCATTCGATTCGAAGATGCTTAAGCAAGGGTTTCTGCTTTCGGAAATCATTTCTCGGATCAGCTGCAAGATGAACTGCATTTTGTGGCTTTTCTACCGTCATGTCCGGTCGATAGAGATTCTCGACTCTCCTCGCCAGACGAAGCTTTTTACTTCCTTTGGAATTGTCGTAGAGACCGCATGACGTCGCTGTGTATTTATATGAAATATTTATTTATCAGCTAGACTGATAAATAAATATTTCATATACATACTGATAGAAAGAATTGAAAAAAATCGTATTATATTAATATTCATATAATATAAATTTTTAATATCTGTTCCTTATTAGCCGCAATATTTTAAAGAATACACGCCGTTTTTTGAATTCAAAGAACTGCTTTTTGTATAATATTGGACCCTTTTTATTTATATAATTTTTTGTTAAGGTCGACTAATGTCGACTTTTTTTTAAGTAATGAAATAATCATAATTCAACTTGGTTTTCATTCATCTCAAATTTGGATTAATTATGTAATAATTGTACCAAGCTTAACATTCCAAAATCTATTTTGGAAAATAAATATCATTGTAAATACCTTGAACGTTTCACTACCAATTTGAAAACTAAAGAAACAATTCTTTGTTTGTTTGGCCTGACTACCTTTGTATACTATATCAATACTAAATACCTGAAACGTTTCACTACCAGATTTCGAACTGAAATAATCTTTCCTTTTTATACGTTTCAGACAGGAAGTTTTTGTATCTTACCTTTCTTTTAAATATATTCTTGTGAACAAACGGAAATGAACCAAGGATTTTGTATAACAGGATACGTAGCGCCCCGTATAACCTGTATTATTTTGAAGCTGGCAGCGTCGTCGGAATTAAGAAAGACCCGAAAGCCGGGACTACTTGTTTACTTTCTCTCAAGGCCGAATTTAGTCCTTTCTGAAATGGCGCTCTCAAACTCGGGGTTACTCGGCATTGTATAAAAATATTTCGTTTGAAATTTTATTTGAGAGATTTTGCTTATGAAATTAACAGTTTATTTTATTTAAAAATGGGTAAAAGAAAACGTTGCGTCTATTCGTTGTGCCAAAATAGTGACGAAAGTTGTGAAGGTGGGATTTTTTTCGTTACGTTTCCAAGGCCTAAGAAAGATTTACAGAAGTGCAAAAGATGGGTAGCGGCGTCTGAGAGATACGATTCAGATTTACTGAGTAGGTTAGAAAAATGTACATTATACATTTGTTCTTCACATTTTGTTGGAAAGAATGGACCAACAGACGAAAATCCAGACCCAGTCCCCTTCATTGAAACTAAAGATGCGTTAATGTTGATGGTATGTGTTCTTGTTTATAGTATATTTCGGCAACCTTTTACAGTTTCATTGATTACATTATTTATTACCTTTAATAAATAGGGTTACGACAATACTTCCAATTCTATTTCCAAGGAATCTAGTTATCGTGATATAGAAGAAGTTTCTAACACTCAAGTTACTCAATCAATCAATATTGGTGAAGAAATGCTTGATTGCCGCGGAAATCTGCCTATTCTAAAAGTCACAAATGCTTTTCCCAAAGAAATTATTTCCCAAGGGAATAATTCAATCTACGAGGAATCTAATCATTGTGAAAGTGAAGAAGTTTGTAACATTAGTGACACTCAAGTTACTCAGCCAATCATTGTCAGTGAAGATATGCTAGATTGTCAAGGAAATTTGCCGATTGAACGTCTAACAAACTCTACATTTACCCAGACTGAAATTCTAGATGAGGACATGGAAGAAGTCTTTGATTTCCACATATTAAAAGCCATAATCCCCTCAACAGGAATGCGTCTGCCGAGTACTTGGAGCTTTATCACCTCAAATACCAGTCTTGTTATTTTTAAAGGCAATGTTGACCATTCTTCAATGTTAATTTCCCGGACAGCTTCAGAAAACAGTTTAAGACCTGTAGTGAAGGTATATGGTGAAGTTTTACCTAATAATCACCCGATAGTCAAGGAGTTACCAGAATTTACTAGTATTAAAGCTATTCACGCAGCAATTAACTGTTTCAAAAATTGGTCCCTTTGTGGAGGAATAAAAGATGTCAAGCTTAAGGCCCAATTTGAATGGAAGGAATTTAACAAGAAAGATTGACATGTTTCCTTTTTTACTAACAACGTTCACTCCAGAAAGTGCGATATCATTTTAATCAAACTAAAGCGCAGGAAAAAATCTGTGGGAAGTGTTCTTTATTTAAAGAACGAATTCAAAAACATATAACTCGCAAGTCAAATGTCAAAGAGAAAAGAAACCGTTACATGTCACGTGCAGCTCTCCAAAAGAAAATGAAGGCAATGAAACGTACAAATGAAAATTTGCCAAATAAAATAAAACGCATGAAACGCAGGTTTTTGGGAGAATTTAAGAAGAAAGGTCAAGATATGAGTGGCGTAGATGAAGCGTATTTTATGGGCATTTTGAATAAAAACAAGGATTATCTTCCTAAAGTATCTTTTGCTGGTTTGTTCGTGGAGCAACAATTAGCAGCTCTCAAGTCCAAGAACAAATGTAACCGTAGGTGGCACCCAAAAATCATTCAGTGGTGCCTTTACATAAAACAAAAATTTACCGCTGCTTATGATATATTACGAATGTCAGGTGCTTTTGAATGGCCTTCGAAGCGCACTCCCTATAACTACGCATCTCATATTGGCGCTACTTCGGGATTTAGCCCTGACATCTTCAGGGAGCTACGGGAAATTGTAGAGGTTTCATGCAAAGAAGACCATAAGAAGTATTTTAGCCTTATGTTTGACAAAATGAAAGTGAAGGAGGATATTGTGTACAAACATAACACTGGAGAGCTTTTAGGTTATATTAACCTAAACCACATAGGGAATGAAATTGAAGAAATGAGACTTGAAGCTCGAGTGGCCACACACGTACTTCAAGTAATGATCAGAAGTATAACAGGAAATTTGAAGTATACCGTAGGATATTTTCCATGTGATAACATGTCAAGTGATTCCCTCCACAGTATAATATCAGAAGCTATTAGTAAACTCGAAATGAATGGTGTGAAAATATTATCTGTCGTTTTTGATGGAGCTAGCAGTAATAGAAAAGTTATGAAAGAATTCGTAGGAGATGGATTTAAATGTAAAAATATGTACGCTATGGAAGAAGACCGTTATTTATACTTTGTATGTGATCCACCACATTTAATGAAAACTGCAAGTAATTGCTTTTCAAATAATAATTTTCATTCCAAAAGCCGTTACTTGTGGAAGAACGTTCACCATATTCTTTGGACACAAATAGTAACTCTTTTTGAAAAAGATTTCAACCGAACTTTAAAACTCATGCCCAAAATTACCAGCGCCATATTAATCTCAACTCATTCTTCAGAATGCGGGTTCGGCTAGCCACTCAAATATTGAGTTCAACCGTTGCAAATGCTCTTGCGGAAGAATACGGAGATTCCTTTCCAGAAACTGTAAAATTCATAAGGTTAATGGATAAATTCTTTGATTCTATGATCACAAGAAATATTAATGAGGGTTCTCGTAAGTGCAACCGAAATCTTGATCCGTACACATCCGTTGATGATCCTAGACTACAGGTAAGAAACAATCTGAAAATTTTTAGCGTCAGGATTAACAATAACTCTATATTTATTTTAATAGTGGCTTGAGAAAGATTTTGCGCAGTACTTCATGGACTGGGAAAATGACGTTGCTAATAGACCTGGAGATTTTACGACTTCTCAAAGAAATATGATGAAATTAAGCAGAGAAACTGTTGAAGGTCTTTTAACGACTGCTAGATCCGTACCCGAAATTGTAAGATTTTTATTCAACAAGGGAGCAACATTTGTTTTAACAAACCACCTTAACCAAGACGGTTTGGAACAAGAATTTGGAAAGCAGAGGAGATCATTTGGTAATAATGAAGGCGAAGCTCCAAATGTTTTTCAGTTCGGGCAAGGAATAGATAAAATTAAAAAACCAGATTATGTGGTAAAATCACCTGCAAAAGGTAATGCGTTAGTACAGAATACTAAATAATAACAATTGAAGCTATGGTAAAATATTAAGACTTCAATTTAATTAAAAAAAAGATTTTATGAGTATTTTGAATTTTCTCAAAAAAGTTACAAAAAACATTAGTTTTCTTTTTGAAGTTTTTTTTCAGGCTTTGATTTGTGCATTTTGTCTCCAAAATTCTTTCCAACAAGGAATAGTTTTAAGCCCTTCCCTCTTAATTTAAGAAAACTCTCCAACAATTTTTTTAAAACGTGCTTTCTAAATTCCATGTCTTTAGAAATGTCACAATTTCCATTCAAAATCTCATTCCATAAATTCATAATTGCCCTATTATTATCAATCCTTTCCATCACTAGTTCCTTACGGTGTGAATTTTCTCTCTGACTTTTAAAAGGCCTATTTTGTTGATAAGTTCTTATTTTTTATACGTTTCGTCTCGGAACCGCTGAAAAAGCCCGATGATTTTTTACAACACGTGTCATTTCCACGACCGTTAGTTTACTGGAAACATTCGCGTTACTCCGCGTGCCGAACGCGCTTCTACATTACCTAATATGATACAATTTTCGAGTAACACTTTACCCTAAATTATCATTGCTTAAAAATTACTTAAGTCTAAACGGTGTCTGAGCGGGTGGTGACTTTCATGTTTGCCACAAACACATTATTGATGCAGTGTTCGAAACCAATATGCTATCGATGAGCGTCGACAAATCCATTTAGTTACAGATATACCTCACTTAATAAAAACTGTGATAAATTATTTTAGTGAGGTAAAATGGAAAACCAATTATATGGCCTCATATTGTTAACTTATTAAAGACAAGGTTGCTAGAAAACTAGCTTTCGATCATGTTTTTCTAAATTGAGAACTTATCTAGCCACTCCCCCTGTAGCACACGGGAGTCGGTTACGGGTCGGTCTTGGGTTGAAAAGTCGTTTTAGGTCCATGACCAAAAGCCGACCTAAAAAGTCTTAATCTTTAAAAAAATATATGTACGTATTTCAGACTTTTCTTAGTCATTGTGCCGACCGAAATTTATAGTGCAATTTCCGACTTAAAAAAGACCTTAGACTGTTTTCTGATGATTGAGATTTTGGGCATCTTATCGGTTTCATGAACCCAAAATATTACCAAAAATACTGTGCTAACGTTTTGAATACGTATATAGATAAACGATTAAATCAATAAAATATACAGCAGTGCTAGCTTGTAATATTTTGTTTATTTTTAAATAAAATTTATTTAAAAAGTGATATGCATTGTCAAATTGCTTTACTTTAATCTTGTACAAGATTAAAGATAAAACGAGCTGGCGAACACCGTGATCGACAAAATTACTAAAAAACTTTATCTTCATACTTTTCAACTGACTTATTTTTCTTTAATTCTTAAACACCACTCGGTTGGTTCTAACACCATTAAGTAGTTTTTGGGTCGAAAATAAGACTTACCCTGTAGCACGAAGAGTCGATTTAAAGTCGATATTTGGTCTAAAAGTAGCTTATCGGTCCTGGTCCAAATACCGACTCTAAAAGTCCTAAACGTTTGTGAGATAATAGGTACCTTGTAAAAACTTTTTGGTCGTTTTAAAGTCGGTAGGGCGACTCAACATTTTGGACCACTTGCCGACTCTAAAAGTCTTATCATTGGAACTATTTAGAATCCGAACGCCAACCTTGAATTGTTATAGCTGTCGTGACTTGAAAAAGACCTTACACATTTATAGCCCAACCAACGGCCGACTTATATCCGACATTTTATTTGCCAATTAATCGCTCAAAACTGTTAAACTTTTGCGATTTAATAAAACAAATTGAAATATTTTTAAAATAACATTTATTCTGTATTATATTTTTTCGAAAAAGATCATATATTCAATCTGAGAATGTTTCCTTATTAAAAAATATCTCAACTCAAGTAGGTTACATTCGTATAGCTAATTATGTTAGGGTAAGATATTTTTAATGAAGATTTACTTGTTAGTTTTACTAAGCCCCAAAAAACTATAGAACTTCGTACCCTAGATTCAAGAGCTTTCCGACGCAAAGATATTCATTGCTTCACTCCCGTTCATGGGACATCACCAATTTCATACATGTATATAGCTATTTACATAGCTATATTTATGACTTTACGTGGTCATTTTCAGTCATATAAAATATCCATAAGGAAGTCGGCCCGACACCGTCAGGTAGTCGGGCCGACGTAGTTTCGACGTAATTATACAGTACATTCTTAGTCGGGATGACGTCGGTAATTTTGGGTATTTATCTTGATCGTCGACGTCGGCCCGACCCTACTTTGCCATACCGGCCCACCGATGTTTCGGAGTACATTCGACGAACATTTAAAGTCGGCAGAAGTCGAACATTCAACGTCGGGCCGACCCTAAATCAAGTAGGACATTGCAGTGGGCCAACGTCCACCCGACTCCGCGAATGTTGTCTCCCGCCGACGTCGGCCCGACTCCGATTGGCTACAGGGGTCATGTATGAAGTTATTCTGTAACAGCTGCTCTGGAGTAAGATTTAGAGAGAGAAAAAAATATTATTTAAGATCATAACATTTATTAAAACCTTATTGAACACGAAACGTATAAAAGAGTGTAGAGAAAGCAGAAAAGGCAATGTTGTATCGTATGTAACTATAGATGACCCATGACTTTGTGAAGTTCACAAAAGATCCAATAGGTGAATTGATATATAAGTTTGCATAAAAATATTACGTTTTAACCTCTTTGATCTTTCAGGGAACTATTTCTTAGGAGGTGCTTAACAATCACCGCGTCTGTTTAAGTGCGTGTGTCTGTCTGTTGTTCGCTGGGAAAACGCAGTGTAATAAAAACCGCGTTCGCAGTGACTCGAATTTTGGAAAAGCGTTTATGTTGTATTTTTGGACATTTGGGACGGGTAAGTATTACGTTAAACGTGTTAGCATCCAAATGGAAGGGTTTCTACCAAATGTTCACGGTATACGTCTGATTATCCATTTGCGATAGCGTCGGGTGGGTTTTGAATCCGGGCCCTCCACAGAACCACCGACACATATTAAGCAGGGTTGAAAATTAGAAATTCAGCTTAAGCGGACGCGTGTATTAATAGTTAAAAGAGTCTTACATTTTGGTTCTTATTATATAACGGGATTTCGTGTTCGATTTAAATGATTTTGAAGAGGATTTCAAATGTTGCCACTTGTCTATTGAACAAAAACAATTACGGTGACCTAGATTTGAACTCGGGCTTTTCTGCTTGCCAAGCAATGCCTTACAACCGAACCACCGACACATATTATGTAATAACGATATTAATAGAAACAACTTTGGGGGAAGTCCGTATTCCTTTACGTTTTATGAACTTATTAACGTCAATTTATTCTATAATAAATTTACCGTAATAAGTTTATAAAAGTCAGTTTTAAAGATTTTAAAAGATTTTTATTATTCATAAATTAAATTAAAATTAATTGATAAAATCCAAAATTCATTCGGGCCAGAAATCGAACTCAAGCCTTATTTTTACCAGGCGGATATTTTACCGCTAATCCATTGACCTTTACGTCAGAGTGGTTGAAAATACTCTACCTCGATATTTATACAAAAAACCTTTGAAGAAGTCCGTGTCCCTTTACAGTTTTAAACTTATTTACGTCAATTTATTCTATAATTCTTTTAATATTTATAAATCAAACCAGGTCATTCTCTTAGCAGGTGACTCTTTTACAGTTGAGCCGTTGACTTCCACATCTTCAAATTTAAAATAAATAATATCATAGACAAACCATGGAGGAATAACAGGAGAAGTTCAAATTTTCCGCGCTATTTAGTACAGTACGACCGCCAGGTGACGCTAGCATTCCTTTCAAAATAAATTTACCTCCTAATAAAATATTTTATGTTGCTTTTGCGCGAAGGTCGGTTGTCAGGTACAATTTAAAGCGAAATCCTTCAGTTTTAAGACATTATCAGACATTTATTGAGGCTAATTAACAATTATGCCACTTTATCCTCGTGAGCAGCGCGCTTTTATGGTCGAGTTATTTTAAAGAGATGACAATCGTTACGCTCATAGAGTAAGTCAAATGTTAAGTATTCGCTATCCTAACAGAAGACCAACCCCTGTAGCACATGAAGTCGTTTTAAGGTCGGGGTACGGTCGAAAAGTCGCTTTATAGTCGACGACCAAATGCCGACCAAAAAACGCCCGAACGTTTTTCGACACTAAAACCGTAAATCCATTTTCGGACTATTTATGGTCGGTATGCCGACCATTATCCGACTTAAAATAGACTTTAAATTCAAAAGACAAAGAGTCGATTTAAGGTCGGGCTTTGGTCGAAAAGTCGCCTTTCGGTCCTGGTCCAAATACGGACTCTAATAGCCCTAAATGTTTTGGAGAATTCCTCGTGAGTACGTTTTCGGTCGCTTTTAAAGTTGGTATAGAGACCTAGCATTTTGAACCACTAGCCGACTCTAAGAGGTAATGGGCCAATTGCGCAGATCCCATTTCCGCAAATGCAATTTCGCGGTTTTCCATTTGCGCAGTATCCCATTTCCACAGTTTTCCGTTAGCCCGTTTTTCATTTGCGCTTTTTCCGTAAGCGCAGTTTTCCACTTGCGCAGATATTTTCCATTTGCGCGGTTTATCCTTTGCGCAGGTTTTTCATTTGCGCGGTTTTTCATTTGCGCAGGTTTGTCATTTGCGTGGTTTTCCACTTGCGCAGATTTTCCATTTGCGCGGTTTCCCAATGGGGCTGTTTTCCATTTGCGCAGGTTTTTCTATTCCGCGGCTTCTCACAACCTGTATATTCTATATTAAGCAATTTTCCTTGAAATAAGATTTTTTCAGGTAGTTTATTTTTAACGTAACCTTGTTTACCATCCACCTGTGCTGCTGGTGTATTTTTAATTACCGGTCGCGCTGTCCATACCAATAATTTAAAGTTGTTTGAAGTTGACATAACGGTTGTTGAATTATTTTGTTGGGAATAAATCTTCGGTCGACAAGCGAATAGTAGCTTCTCAGCCTTTAGGCTAAAAGAAAATGAAGTATCTGCAACACTGAGGACAGTATATTGGCTGCTATTTAAATTTAGTGTCTTCCACCAAAAATGCACCTTTTTAATTGCACTGCATGTTTTCTAGGGGTCAGAAAGAATATTTTTTAACGGTTAGGTTAGCTGGGCGCGCCGCAGGCGCGTAGGCACCGTTTTCATATAGGAGGTGTTCTACGACAGAGGCCATTCTAACGAAATATCTTGGTAATGGCCTCTCACATAGAACGTAACTGTCCTATGACAGAGGCCATTCCTACGAAAGATAGGACGCTTACTGTCCTATATTGGAGGCCATTTCAACGAAATAGTTTTTATATAGAGGTAGTTATATCAAGGCTAGCGCGCGAAACGCGCAACGGTTAGGTTAGC